>NC_056529.1:1017805-1057898 GCF_019175285.1 Sceloporus undulatus | reverse complement strand
CCGCCGCTTCTTCTCTGCCGCCCGGCGCCCAGCCGCCATTTCCAGCCTCCCTCCCCCAGAGGGAAAGCAGCAGCAGCAGCAGCAGAGGCCGCCAAGCCCCCGCCGGAAGTGGCCTCGCGTCCCGCGGAACCACTTCCGGGGCAGTACCGCCTCTTTCAAAATGGCGCCTTAGCAGCCACAAAAGGCTGAGAAGGGGGGCTGTCTTCCAAGATAGAGCTTTAATGCATAAACACTTTCTTATACGTATAAACACATTGGGAGCATTTATACCCTTCTCCTCAGCCACAAAACAAGTACTTTATGTTTGCATCCACACTGGGGAGATAACACGCTTTGGCACCGCTTTAACTCTCTGTCTGGCTCAAGGCTATGGAATTCTGGGAGTTGGAGTTTGTTGTGGGCCTCCGCTCTGGGCCCACAACAAACTCCAACTCCCAGAATTCCATAGCCTTGAGCCACAATAGTTAAAGCAGTCCCAAACTGGGTTATTCCTCCAGTGTGGATGCAGCCTAAACGAATGCTATAGAACCCCCCCGGGATTTGCAGTTTGTTGTGTCTCTGAGAGGGAAGGTCCACAGAACTACAAATCCCAGGATTCCATAGTACGGAGCCATATTAGCAGTCAAAGCGCTTGTCAAACAATGCATTATTCCCGCGGTGTAAATTCAGCCTATTATTGAAAGGTCGCCTTCTGAGCTCTGCTGCCACACCGCAGAATTAACACAGTTTGAGACCTGCCCCGGCTCCTTCCTCCGGAATCCTGGGAATTGTAGTTTTGTTGTGGCTGTGGATGCTGGCCATGAAAGCCTTTGACTTCACAATGGCCATTTTGCTCAAGGTTTGACCAGTCCATTTGGGCTCTTAAATCTTGGCCCTGGTTCAGCCCCAAGTTGGCATCTGCAGCTGAGCTGCTGCACCAAGTTTGCAAGCTGGTTATGCGCCATGCTTCAATGTAATTGCAAAAGAAGAACTTAAGAGGAGAAAGAAAGATGATCATTGTTATTATAATCACTTACATCCCACCTTTCTCTCACTACAGGGACTCAAGGCGGCGAACAGCAAAATTGTCAAGCCATGGAGTGGAAAGGGCCTTTCTCAGCCCAATTTCAGTTACAGCAAGGAGCGAACACTTCCGCCTCCTTCGCCTCTCATGTTTGGAGAGACTAAATAACCCCCACTCCACCCACCATCTTGATTTATTTTTAATTAAGACTCTTACAGAATGCCTACGTAAACACAAAGGGCATACCATAATTCATCTACGCAGAACAATTAAAGCACAATCTGGCATCCCTTCTTCACATCACTTACCTTTCAGCGATTCCCTCTACAGCCAAGGCGTTTGTGGAGCAAAGCGACTTCAGACAACTCAGAAGCAGAAAAGGACAAACGCAAACCGACGGCGGAATGGAAGGACTGGGTTCCTGCTTTCATTCGGCTTCATGAGAAGCCACCCAGAAAACACAGCTGTCCTCAGAAGTGTGTTATAGTTGCCCCTAAACCAGCTGCATTGCAATGGGAGGGCTTCTTTTAACAGTCAGATCAGAAGGTGAAACTTTAAAATGAAGTTTGGTTCTTCTGCTGCCCATTTAGAAAGTTCTCCCATCAAAGGATTACATACAGGTGATGCATTTAGCCAAGAAGCAAGGAGAAAGGATGAGTAAATATGCTCTTCTAAAGGCTTCTGACTTTCAGAATAAATCTACACTGCAACTCCAGCTGTTTGATACCACTATAGTTGTCGTGGCCCCATCCTAAGGAATCCTGGGATTTGTACTTTAGAGATACGTAGACATCTGCAGAGCAGTTCACGTGAAATTAGGTTCCCAAGTGAAGTAATGGTAAGTGCTCCTGTGTTTTTAATGGTTATAAAGAGAGACTTTCACCTGCTGATATTCTCCCTTCTACAAAACTATTAAAGAGATAGGAGCCCTTAGTTCACTTGATAACCCTATGTGAACTGCAGCTCCCAAAATACATTGATTTATGAGCCATTAACCACAATAGGTGGTTTAGGTGGCAGTCTTCCCCTTAAAAAAAGAGCTGGGGAACAAGCCACAGGGGCAGGACAGGTAGCCACCCACTTTCTTTCTTATCCATCCATCTCCTACCTTTCTTTCAATACTTGGACTCAGGGAGTCCAGAAAAAAATTAAGACAAATACAGATTAAAATGCACATATTGGTTTTATAAATTATGTTGTTGTTTTTTCAGGTGTTGAGTTGGAGCTCACAAAGAACTGTGCTTACTCCAGTGGCAGGGACTGGAAACTGAATTCATCTTACTTTAATTACTGTTAAAATATGCTGTATTCTCTTTTCTCTCCCTCTCGCTTTTTATTTTCAAATGCACAAAAAAGAGCCAGGATGGGTAGGCAGAAGAAAGGAAAGACTTTCAAGATCTAACTGTATCTGTACTTTTGCCTTTTTGCTGGGGAATGAAGCTCCTTTTCTGGCATAGTAGTAGTAGTAGTAATAGTAATAGTAGTAGTGGGTAATCCCACAGCTTTCATCCTTATTAGGGAAGCTGTTGCCTCTTCTTCACATACAAATCTTTCTTTTTTTTTTTGCACTACCATTCCTTCCCACCTTTCAATAATTCAGGCCATCATCATGTTTTATTCACCCAGTTGTCCAATTCATTTACACATCCCTCCACAATCCTGCTTTAAAAAAGACCCTCTGGGTTTGCTCTGGCTGGGAAGCAAAGCCTGGATCCTCTTAAGAATCTGCTAACCAGGATGGAGAGGGCTTTGGCCCCATTTCCACTGGCCTATAACACGGATCAGGATGCGAATCGAGGGTGCATCGTTTCCATTAGAGCGCGCATTCGACGCGCATTGCTCCAATATCGTTTCCATTGAGATTCGAATCTGAATCGAATTATCCTGAAAAATCTGAATTTTAGGTCAATAAACCAGTTTTAAAAAATAGTGCTTTTTCAGCTAATTTTCCTGTGCCTCCTGAGTCTGATTCGGGGACCTGGAGATGGGAGGAGCAGCACTCAAGGGGCTGGCCTGGGGGTGTCACCCTCTTTGTTCTCTTTCTGCATCGCCGGCACAATTTTCTTCCGTTCGCATAGCCTTTCCCCCAGTGGATTGGGAAGCAGGGTAAGGCAATCAACGCAGTAAACACATTATTCCCCCTGCAACCTCCCCTCTGCTCCACATTCATAGACTGATGTGTGAGGAGAGCCATTGAACACCATTTTAAACTATTCTTTTTTCTCCTCTGCCTGAGCGCCTGAGCAGCAGATGGGCTTTGCAGGACATGCCCTTGATCCAATTTGCCAAGCCTGGGCTTTGGATGCAGAGTCTCTCCCCACCAAAGCCCACAGCCTTCTCTCCCTTGATTCAATTTGGCAAACACACACACACACACTATATATATATGCGCAATATAATGTATGTATAATATATGTGTGTGTGTGTGTATATATATATATATCTTTATACACACACACAAACATAGATATATACACACATATTTGTGTGTGTGTGTGCACGCACATATATATACACATATGAATGTATATTTGTATTATTATTATTAACCTTTATTTATAAAGCGCTGTAAATTTACACAGCGCTGTACATGCAATCTTTTTAATTAGACGGTTCCCTGCCCTCAGGCTTACAATCTAAAAAGACATGACACAAAAGGAGAAGGGAAAGGTGGAGGGAAAGGGGATGAGGTCCAGCAGTTCCTCTCTACCTCCGAGGCCTGGGCCAAGGCAAATGGACTGGAGGGAGGGCTTGGCTTCATAATAGATGGTTAATCGTCTTCCAGGGAGTCCTGTTGGAGCTAGCTTGCCTCTCTAGTAGGATAATACATATAAAGTACATAGCAATACAGGAAATGGTTCGATAAAACAGGCACCAAAGAACATCAAGTAGCAAGCGACAATTATGCAATGCCTGGGAAAGCTTCTCTGAACAGGATGGTCTTCAACTATGTTCTGAAGCTGGTTAAGGGGGAAGAAGGTTCCAGGAGTGAGGGGCAGTGAGTGAAAAGGGGCGAATCCGAGATGGGGCAGAGGAAATCCTGTGCTGGGATAGCCGACCCTGACTACCAGAACGGAGGGCCCTAGTGGGAAAGTGAGGAGAAAGAAGGTCTGATAAGTAAGGAGGGGCCAGCCCATGGAGGGCTTTAAACGTCGACAGCAGGAGCTTATAATGAATACGGAAACGGAGGGGGAGCCAGTCAAGGGATGCCAACACAGGAAAGATGTGGTCAGAGCGGTGGGCAGATGTGATAATGTGTGCAGCTGAATGCTGGACAGAGATTAAAGGACGGAGGTGAGAAAGAGGAAGCCCAGCCAGGAGGACGTTACAGTAATCCAGTCATGAGATCACTAGGGCATGGACCAGGATCTTGGCTGTAGAGGAAGAGAGATATGGTCGGATTTTGGCAATATTGTACAAGAAGAATCTACAAGCCTTGGCTGTGGTCTGGATCTGAGGGATACACGACAGAGAAGAGTCAAAGATAAAACCAAGACTGCGGGCTTGCTGGACTGGTTGAATAGAAATGTTGTCCACAACGACAGAAAAGGAGTGTTGAAGGGTGGGCTTAGGAGGAAAGGCAAGAAACTCCGTCTTGGACATGTTGAGCTTCAAACGCCGATGGCGCATCCACTGCGAGACAGCTGTGAGACATGACGAAACTTGCTGTTCAAGCCTTGGAGAAAGGTCAGGGGTGGAAAGATACAACTGGGTGTCATCGGCATACAGATGGTAGGAAAAACCAAAAGAGCTAATGAGTTTACCTAAGGACAGTGTGTAGAGAGAAAACAGAAGGGGACCCAGAACAGAGCCCTGGGGAACTCCAACAGATAAGGAAACAGGAGATGAAGTCTGACCACCAGCAACCACTGCAAAAGATCTGCCTGACAAATAAGATCTAAACCAGTCGAGAACAGAGTCTAAGAACCCAAGGTCAGAAAGTGTATCAACTAGAAGACAGTGATCAATGGTGTCAAAGGCTGCAGACAGATCAAGAAGGATGAGAACAGAATAAAGGCCATTAGCCTTGGCCCGTAAAAGGTCATTTGAGATCTTAGTGAGAGCTGTTTCTGTAGAATGCCTTGGGCGGAATCCAGACTGAAAGGGATCGAGAATGGAGTTGGCTTCAAGAAACTCAAGACAGCGAGAATAAACAACCCGTTCCAAAACTTTAGAAAGAAAGGGAAGAAGAGAAATCGGACGATAGCTAGACAAAGAGGAGGGGTCAAGAGAAGGTTGTTTCAGAAAAGGGGAAATGAGAGCATGTTTGAAGTCCGAAGGGAAGGAGCCTGGAGAGAGAGAGAGAGAGAGAGAGAGTGAAGATATGGAGAAGAGAGGGCAGAAAAGAAGGAGCTATAGAAATTAGAAGACGAGTAGGAATTGGGTCAAGAGAACAAGTTGCAGGCTTGCAAGAGTTCAGAAGTGTAGAGAGTTCATCCAAAGAAGCAGGAGGAAACACAGAAATTTTTTAGGCGAGGGCGATAGAAGATTATGAGCAGAAGAAGAATCAGGAGGGACTATCTCAGAGCAAATAGTGGTGATCTTTGAGATGAAATAATTAGCAAAGTCGTTAGGAGAGAATGATGAAGAGACAGGAGGAGAGGGAGGTTTAAGCAAAGTGTTGAAGGTGGAGAACAAATGCTGCGGGCTCCTCTCATTGACAGAGATCAATGATTTGTAGTAATTCTGTTTTGCCATAGAGAGGGCGCGTGAGAAGGACGAAAGAACAAATTTGTAATGAGTAAAATCAGCCCACTGTTTGGACTTTCTCCAAAGACGTTCAGCCGCTCTAGAGCAGGACCGGAGAAACTTAACGATGGGGATAAGCCAGGGCTGAGGCCTAGTCTTAGAGGAAGAAGTGCATATAGAGACAGGGGCAAAGCGGTCAAGAGTCGAGGAAAGAGTGGTTAAATAAAGACATTGCTGAGTCAGCAGAATCCCCAAGATTTAGGGAAGAGAGAGATGAATCCAGGGTCTGACCAAGATGATTAGAGTTAACAGACCGAAGATCACGAAAATAGCGTTGAACAGTGTGATGAGGAGGAGGAGTATAAGTGAAAGCAAAGGAGATTAAGTGATGATCAGATAGTGGAAAGTCAAGTGCCAGGTAGTCAGAAATGGCACAGTTTGCAGTAAGAACTAGGTCAAGACAGTGACCAAGAGAATGCGTTGAAGAGTTGGAGTGTGGCTGGAGGCCAAAAGAAGCCAGGAGAGAGTTAAAGCGAGATGTTGTAGGGTTATTGGAATCATCAATGTGGATATTAAAGTCACCCAGGATCTAAAGTAAATTATAAAGTAACAACTTTTTTAATTTATGAAAAAAACCTCATCTGTATTCAAAACCCACTGTAGAAATAATACAGTTTGAGATCCCGTAACCTGTCCTGGCTCAGTACTAAGGAATTATGGGAACTGTTGTGTTTGTGAGACATTTATCCTCCTCTGCCAGAGAGTGCTGGTGCCATAATAAATTACCATTCCCAGGATTCCCTAGCACTGAGTTATGGCAGTTAATATGGGGAGACACAGAAGAGCCTCAGATGCAAGGGGTTTAGGACGAATAGAGCCTCCTTCTAGTCTGGGGAGAAACAACGGAAGAGTCTTGGATCCGGCCGATTTTCATTGGCTGCCCCCCCAAAAAAAACCCAAGACTTGTGACGCCTGAAGCCAACGCACCTGATTGACAGCTTGCAGACACAAATAGGAACGGGGAGCAAATTACAACGCTTTAAAATACAGCAATTTAAAATAAACGAGAACGAAAACAGGGTCTAAATAAATTGAGGTAATTTGCCCCTTTTCGTAATGGAAACGATGGAAAAAAATCGAATTAGACTTGGAAAATAACCTGAATCAGATTCGCGTCAATATAATCCGTTTTATCTGCCAAGTGGAAATGGCACCTTTGTGATCTTCAGCCCAGGAGAGAAAAAGGCATCGCTGCAGCTGGCAGAAATCCAACAAGGCGCCTTAAACATTCGCCAGCCCTTTGGGTTGCTCAGCCCAAGGGCAAATGGCTTCCATGCCAATGTGCATGTACTCAACTCTAGAGAACTGCATGTTTACTAGAGACGATTTTGAGGCAGGGAGTTTGAACTAGAACCCAAACATTTTGCATGCGTTTGGGATTTGAGACTGAACCCTGTACATTTCGCTTGCAATGCTGTTTAGGGTCACATGCTGCCTTTAACATCAGTCTGAACTGTCATTTGATCAAGGCCACCAGTCACCTGACAAACAAAATAGCCTGGTGCGAAGCCCCATTTCCTGAGCCACCCTAGGATTTGTGTAATAAGAATGATGCCATTCCAAATGAGTAAACAGACAATTTCATCTTTGGAGACGACATTCAATTATTGCAAAGGAGCAATTGTCCTCCAAAGGGGTGGGCAGAAACTCTGTGTGTATTGTGATGGTGGTGCTGGTGGTGGGCAAGAAGTAGATTAAATGCCGATGAATCTGCCCATGAATATTTAATACCTTTGTCTTTGGTTCCTCTTCAACTACAACTTGGAGCTGTGCCAGCGCCATTTGAATGCTTGCCTTTGTGAACAGCCACATCCATGCCTGCGTCCCCTTCGCACTGTTTGTGGCTCTCAGGCTGTGATCTGTCACGAAGGTGTCCTGGGTGAAACATCGGCAGGAGAAAGAGCATCCTCCACTCCTCTCATTCTGCGCAAAAACACGGGGTGGCTTGTCTCAATAGCTAGGAATGGCCAGTGACCTCTCCAGCAGGCAGAGAAAGAGAGAGAAAGCGCTGTGACCTTCACCTTGCTTGCCAAGGCAAATTGCAATTAAAATGCATTAAAGGCATAAGAAGACATGGTTGGACATGAGAGAGGTTTCTTAAACTAAAAAGACTGAAGAGACCTCCGCATATGCACACTTGCTCTTGGCATGTTTCCATACAATGAGGAAGGGGAGACTGAGCTCCATCCATGACCCCCAGATGGAGGAGAGTGGGCATTCGCCTGGGTAAAACAACATTTTAAAAAGTCTTGTCAAAAGAGGGCAGATTCTGAGGAGGCAAATGCAATCACATTGCTCCTGTGCATATTAAAGCACCCGCAGACCCATCTTCCAGCCAACAATCGAAAATGCATTTAAGATGGCCTGACTATTTATTGACACAGAAGGTGTTGCTCCAAATATGCCGCTCAGAGTCTGCAGCTGCAGAGCCACCAGCTTCCCATCTCTGCCTCTCCATTAGTTCAGCCGACTGGGGAGCAGCTTCAGTCTCTTGCAAAAGGCATCAATTACATGGCATTTCGGACAAATTGCATCTCGCTGCACGCTGGCAAATATCCTGGGGCGTTCATCTGCATTCTGGGCACACCAGCAATAGAAGAAGTAGCAGCAGCGAAGAGATGGAAATCAGCGTTCACACATCAAAGTGGGGGCAGCAATGAGAGTGGCAGTGCCAGGTGAAGGGAACTGCTTTTTCCATAAGAGGAAGAAAGGACTCCTCTATGGATATACAAAGAGAATTTCTCTCTCTCACCTCTCATATGCAGATTTCTTTGTTTTTATGGGCTCCAATCCCACCAATCAGGTGTGACACAGAACAAAATAGAGTGAGGGACCTTGGTATCCGTTGGGGTTTGGTTCCAGGATTCCCCATGGATAACAAAATCCATGGATGCTCAAGTCCCATAAAAACAATGACAAAGTCAAACAGTATTCATTATACAAAATGGCAAAATGAAGGTTTAATTTTTTTAAATTTATACATTTTTAAAATTATTTTCAAACCATAGATGCTTGAATCCATGGATATGGAGGGCAGACAATAAATGGATGCACACCAATAGCACTGGGGAAGGAGCCTCTTTCCCCAAACGTCCCTGGTCTGCCAGATTCCTGGCCCCAAACTCAAACCATCACACTATCCTGGCTCTAAAGATTTCATCAGAGATTTGCTACAGGTGTCCCCTGGGACTGAGAGGGTAACCTGCCCAAGGTCCTTCCATGGACCTCCATGGCTGAATGAGCATTTGAACCCTGGTCTCCTAGAGCCCAGGACTGAAACCACCACTTTATGCCAACTCCAATATGTCAGCCCTTTCAATTTTGCCAAGAAAATCCCATTCTCAGCAGGGAGAGACACAAGGCCAGGGACCTGTCAAGGCAGTCTCTCTTTTATAGACTTACGCACCATGGGGCAGTTGTAAAAGGCAGGGGAACGGCAGCAACTTGACAGAGAACTACAGCAGTGTCAAAGAGTGTTTTGCTTTCTAACTTGACTATTCTCTTTCAAACATTTTGAATGCACTCCCATCCCTTAAGCCACAGGTGGGCAACCTATCACCCTTCTTCAGGTCCCTCAACCCACCCATCTCCTCCTCCCAGAAAGAGCAGATCACTGAACCAGATCACTAAACCAGCACGTCTGCTAAGACTCACTGGCTGAATGGTACTACATCAGCTGGGACCAGCAACTGGATTTAAACCCTCAGGAGAGAAGTTGCTGCCGCAGATGCAATACTCCAAGGGACATTCAAGTTGCCCAAGCCTGATCCAGCAAAGGGAGCCCAATCCATAGGTGGGAATCACAGTGCTCACCTAACAGCACAAATTGCACAAATGGGCTTATGAAATTTCTGCCCTTTTTGAAACTTGATACCCAACCAGCCTCTTCAACACTCCCCTCCCATAAATGCATTTAAGTGTCTATTTCAGTTTAAAATGGAGTATATCCAAATCCACAGCCTATAGCAGATCAATACTTCTTGGTAAATCAGTGGAAGGCCGTTTCTCAGGAAGGGCTGAATTCATGGTGTGCTCTCAGGACCACCGCCATCCCTTCTTTCCATAGAGCTGATGCTGGAAATCTACCACATTGATAAAGGTTTAATGAAACTTTTTTTTATTGTAATCCAAAAGTAACAGAACAGGGCTGAAATGATTATTTCTGCAAGTCCTCCAGCTGATATTTATAAGCCATACCAGCCCTTATTTTTTTACTTTTCCTGACAGGCAATTAAAAAAAAAATTACGTGTGAAATTTTTCACAGTACAGTAAACTCCACCCGAACTAATTTTAACGGTGGTTAAAAATAAGACATCCCCAAATAAAATTAAAATTAAAAATCCTCCAGTCTCTCCTCCCCCCCCCCCCCCCAATATTACATGGTCACAACTCACAAGTCTGTACAAAATGTTCACTTTATAAAGCTCTGATGTAAAAATCAAATCAAGCAGCAATTGCGTAAGTGCAGCACAGGGCCGGTCGCGGCATCCTTTACAAGGCTCTCTCTCTCGTTGGTTTACACCGTAGCAAAAACTCACTCAAGCGCCTCTCTTCCCATCAAGTCCGTCCGCCACCGCCTCTGCCGCGCTAGACAGGGGCGGGCTTTGCTTTTTGGTCATCCTTCTCCTTCTCCTTGTTCTTCTTGGACTTCTTTTTCTTATGTTTATGCTTTTGGCTCTTCTCTGCCTCAGACTCGGTGCCGCCGGTATGTTTCTTATGCTTCTTGTGCTTTTTGTGCTTCTTGTGTTTCTTCTTCTCCTTCTTCTTCCGCTTCTTCTTGCTGTCTTCGCTGTTGGCAGAGCTGGGGCTGCTGCTGCGGCTCCGGCCTGGGCTTTCTGAGGGGCTCTGGCTCCGGCTGGGGCTGCTTGGGCTCTGGCTCCCCTCCGCCTGGGGGTCAGCCGAGGCTGACCCCGTTGTCCCAGCGGCAGCGGTGGCCTCTTTCGGCTGGTCGGTGGCCTTGCTCTTCCCCTCCTTGGCACTTTGTCCCGGGGAGTCCTCCACTTTGGCCGACACGTTACTCTCACTGTCACTTTCATTGTAGTCAGGGACAAAGGCAGCCTCGTCCGTTTCTCTTGTTGGGTCGGAAGAGAGCCGGGACGAGTGGCTGGGCGGAGGCTTTGGCTTGGCGGTGCTCTTCTCGTTCTGAGCAGCTCCTCCTGGCTCTCGCACTTCAGGTGAACTCCGATGCCGGTGCGAGGAGGGCTTATTCCCACTGGTCACCCTCTCCTTCGCACTCCACCTTTCAGATGACAGCGGCTGTTTCTCTCTCTCTTTGCCCGAGCCTCTCTCCTGGGATCTATGCTGCTCTGCCGACCACCGGGAGTCACGGGCTGCTTTGTGATCATTCAGCCTTCGTTCCCTTGGAGGGCTGTAACTCCTCCGCTTCGGATCCCAGGAATCCTTTTTTGGCTGTTCTGTCCGTTCCTCCCTGGCTTTATTCTTCAGTCCAGAGGTGGAGGATTCTCGGGTACGGGGAGGGGAGACCTTTTTCCGCACAAGGTCACCCCTGTCTTCCCTTCGCTTAGAACCCGAATAGTCTCTGCTACTGTCATAATCATTCTTCTTGTCGCGATTAGGAGTGAAGTCCTTAGTGGAGGACGTGTGGGCCGAGTCGTGCCTCTCTGGAGCCCGGCTCTCTCTGGCAGAGTGAGATGAGGAGGAGGAGGAGGAGGCCTTTGGGTTTCCTGGTTCAGCACTGTGTTCAGGGTGTTCCTTCTCTGGCTGGGCCCCACTCTTTTTTTTCTCAGAAGAGTCTCGGTCAGATGCCACATGATCCCTGTCTTTGGATTTCCCTTTCTCGTTTGACACCGTGCTTTTGACGCTTTTGGATTCCGGCTGTGAACTTTCCTTTGTGGTTTCCTTTGTGGTTTTCTGATTTTTTTCCAAAGGCTCAGAATCCTTTTCGCTTTGTTTGAGGGAGTTGGGTGGCTTTGTGCTGACATTCTTGATGACGCTCGTGGGCTTCCCAACGGCAGAAGGAACCTGAGCAGGCTTCTCCTCCTCCTCCTCCGAATCGAAATCATCTTTGTCCCACTTAGACTGAGGAACCTGAATCATGATGATAACATCTTCAGCAGGGGCAGTTATGTCATTGTTGTACTCTTCCATGGTCTTGATGACAGTTCGCTTGGTGTCTAACTTATCTTCAGGCTTCCTCACAGGGCTCCCACCAGCAGAGCTTGTACTAAGGAAGGAAAGAACCAAAAAAACAGCCTGGTTGAAGTAGCTATTAATGTGGCACAATTCATTCCCAATTCTGGATTGTGGCAATACAGCAATAGTAATAGCAACTAAATTTCTATACTGCTTATCAGTGCACTTAAGCACTCCCTAAGCAGTTTACAGTGTATAAACTAATTGCACCCAACAAGGTGGATACTCATTTTAGTGACCTACAAAGGGATGCCAGGCTGAGTCAACCCTGCAGCCATGCCTGGTATCAAACTCACAACCTTGTGGTTTTGTGAGTGAGTACTTGCAGTACAGGCATTGAACCACTATGCCACCAGTGGTTAAAAAAAGTGTTTGTGCAAAGCTAAAAGGGCCAAAATAGCCTTTGCATATAAAACTGACAGGGCAATAGTTATTCAGCTGGAAGTTACCTGCCTCATGAAAACTAGGTCTGGGAGCTCATGCGTATGGATTCTGTCAATAGAGGGGAAAACGCCTAAGCCACTAGCCCCAATTTCTCTCACAGCTGAAGCTTTAGAGGACTAGTCCCATCTTATATGCTGAGTAACTCTCAATGGTTTTATTCAGCTCTAGATTTTAGCAAGGAATATTATTTGCTAAATAAAACAGCATTAGGATAAAATTGCACCAGTGCGAAGTTAAGG
Organism: Sceloporus undulatus; assembly: GCF_019175285.1. Taxonomy (NCBI): domain Eukaryota; kingdom Metazoa; phylum Chordata; class Lepidosauria; order Squamata; family Phrynosomatidae; genus Sceloporus; species Sceloporus undulatus. The sequence goes on along the minus strand of NC_056529.1, from coordinate 1,045,309 downwards.
GACCATGCAACCTAAACTAACTCCCTTCCTCAAGGCTAAATTTGGGCTACCCACCAATATTCAGACCAATCCACGCAGTTTGCCTTACAGTTTGTGTCACAAGCAGCTAGTCAGCAAGTAAGGCCTTCAAAGCAAAGAAATTAAACTTCACCCCAAACTGTGTGGAGTCTGGGAGGACAAACTGAAGCCCACAGCCCAGCGTGGGTTCTTTGAGGGGATGGCTGGTATGTATCAGAAAAAGCAGCAGGGTTTGGCCCCCAACCTGAGGGATCCAGCCCAACAGACACTAGCTGCTATTATTCTGCTTCCAAATCTGACATGGACACAAATCTAAAACGGTTTTCATTAGTAGTCAAAAGGTACCTCGTGTAATCAACTAGCGTTGAACCTGGTCCGTCTGCTGCTGCCATTTTCCTCCTCATCTTCCCTTTCGTTTTCTCTGGCTTTGCTTTGCTGGTGGTTAGCTCAGGTTTCTCAGCTGAAACGTCTTTGGGAGGAGGGATGTTTTCAGTACTGGCAATTTTTTTGCCAGTTTCTCTGTTCAGCTTAATTTTTTTTGCTGGAACAGCTGGCAAAACTGTTTTGTCCTTTTCAGGGGTGTTCTCCACTTTTTCACTTTCTGGCTCATTTTTCCCCTTTGGCAAAGGTTTCACTTCCACGGCTTCTTGTTTGGAAGTCTTTACCAATGTGGTTTCATGATCCTTCTCTCCTTTTTCCTCAACCTTCCTTTTTCTTTTCTCAGGTTTTGCATCCATAGGTTTGTTTTTGTCCAAGGGTTTCTTTGCCTTTTCCTCTTTGCCCGCTTGCTTCTCCTGCTTGACCTCCTTGGGATGTTCCTTCTTGCTCTTCTCTCCCTTCTCTCCCTTCTCATCCTTGGCCGACCGGGTGTCCAGGTGTTCTTTGGGGCCACGGGGATGGCCCTTACGTGGGGTGCCAAGTGGCTTCTCATCTTTCTGAGAGACTGTCTTGGTGCCATCAGCCTTGGGCAACTCCTCCTTCACTTTCTTGGCAGAAGGTTCAGTCCGTGGGGATTTTTCACGGTCTGCCTCGGCTTTCTCTTGGGTTGCTTTGGGAGGCTTTGATGGGACCTCTTTCTTGGAGGTGGTCACAGCTGCAGCAGTACCTTCTGTTTTTCGTTTTGCCTTTTCAGCTTTTGCCTTCGGCTTCTCTTTCTGCTCCTTGTCAGAAATGGGTTTAAAAGCAACCGAATCGGCTTCCATGGGCTCGTCCCGGACAGGGGTAGCGTCGTCTCTGCTTGGAAGCACAAAGAGAGGGTCAGGTTTGCTGTCTTCCCCCGGGGGAGGATCCCTCTGCTTCCGGGAGCCTTCTAACTGGTCGGCACCAGGGAATCCTTCGCCCTCTTCCCCCTTCCTTCTCTTCCGATGCTTTTTGTGTTTATTTCCTTTGGCATCTCCTGGTGGGTTCTCAACTTCCTTCTCCTTCAGCTTGGCCATGTCTTTCAAACCGTGGCCTTCTCTGACAGGCAACTTTTCAGAGTAGCCGCCACCTATGTTTCGATTTCGATGGCCCAGCCCTCCTGGATAATCGTCTCTGCGACCCCGAATGTATGGGGAATTCTCTCGCCGTGGTCCAGGAGGGCCGAATCGTTCTGGGGAAAAGTTCTCTCTGTTCAGTAGAGGTCTGGGCTGGGCTCCAGGCAAAAAGCCCTTGTAATATTTCTCCCATTCTCGATAGCGAATCTCCCAGTTGTGGAATCGCTCTTTCTCATAGGGGTCTCTCATATCCACTGCTCTGCCATAGTAGGCTTTCATGTCATAAACAGGCATTTCCCGGCATCGACCAAAGTACTCCCGTTCTCCTTCTGGCTGAGCAACCGGGTGCTTGTTTGGGGACTGGCCTCTGTAAACTGGTGGAGACCTTGACCGAGAATGATATCTTCGGTAGGGTGGCGACCTTGATCTTGACCGATGATAGCCGTGCGACCGGGACCTGGAGCGGTAATTCCGACTCTTAGCCCGGCCTCGCCGGGGGTAGGGGGGCGAGCGAGAGTAGGACCGCGAGTGGGAACGGCTGAACGACCGAGAGTACGACCGGGAACGAGATGAGCCAGATCGGGACTTTGAGTAGGTGTAGGAACTTCTTGAATAGGAAGATGCACTGTATGGCGACTTGGACCTTAGGAACAAAAAGAAGAAAAATGTGGTACATTTAATTAAGCCTCCCTGGTTTTCTACAAATTACAAGGCATTAACAGACATCCAAGAACATTCACTTGCTGCCACAAAATGTTTTGTGTGCTTCAAGACACGATAGATGACCAAAAGAACACAAGCCACACAGGTACTGCGGAGACACACAATTTAGGATTTGCTCAAGCTTGGGGGAACTTTCAGCTTTAAAAAAAAAGCAGCAGCAAGAACAGCTCTTCTCTCTTGTGCAACTGTCATTTCACAAATTGTTTTTAGAACTCCAAAAGTGTCAGCTACAATTGATCAAATGACCACAATGGCTTCTTTTTGGAAGAAAACATGCCATGTCCTATGGGACTAGCTCTGTGTATCCAACAGTTCTTTGTATCGTGGCCAGACATTAGGCTGCATTTTTAAAACATGTAATATGTTTGCAGAAAGCTAGACATTTACTAAAGTTTCACATTTAATCCTAAAATCAGTAACTGTTTAGTCCCTCAGGCCCAAAGCAATACTGCTTCTTTTTTAGAACCATGTTTTCTTTAAATCTGTTGACAAGTAAATTAAGCTTGTATCATTCCTCAGCATAGTACGAAAAACCCAAGATTTTGTTACCCTGGCTGCAGTCTACACCAAGACAGAACTAAAGGTTGACTTCTGCAAGTCTGTATCCTGTGGTAGTCCAGCAAACCATAACCTAAATGAATATATTAAACCCTCTTATAACCAAGTTAGGCCCATAGCATAACAGTTGTACCAAGGGATGGGCAACACCCAGAATGGTGTGTGGGTGTCATATTTCCTATTGTCCCTCTCCAAATTTTGGGAACAATTAGATTGTCTCCCCCCACACCCATAACCAAGTGCATCTGCCAAAGGTTCGGAGTGCATGTGTGTGTGCCATTTTATAGTGTCTGCCTTTCTGCACCTGTCATTTGTTCCAGGCTTTGACTGGTCTTTTCCCAAACAGGAAGTGACTGGAAAGTAAATTCCTCTTTGGGGTAAGACTTGTTCTGGGCCTTAAAAAGGTGAACCCCACCCCACACAAAAGGCTTCCCACCACGCCAAAATGGCCAGAGCACCCTACTGAGATTTTAAATGGTGCTGTTGGTCATGTTTAGGGGGAAACAATTTTAGATTGCCCCCTCACAGGAAAAGGGGCTGAGATCCTTGAGGTCCCACAGAAATTTACTTTAAGAGTTTGACATGGCCCTTAGCTGTGATCCGCACCGAGTGGCAGCCATTCTCTTGCTGCTCCCTCTCTACCACACAAAAGTGTTAAAACAGAAAACCTTCCACAAGGCACGAGTCTCAAGAGGGTGCCCCCAGCTACACTGCTGTGTTGGGGAGCCTTTTTTGTGGGGTGGGGTTCACCTTTGAAAGGCCAAGAACAAGCCTTACCCCAAAGAAGAACTAACTTTCCAGTCACTTCCTTTGCCTCATGCAACACACAGACGCAATAAAAGGAATTACCGGGAATAAGAACGCCTGCGTTCTTTCTGGATTTTCTTATATTCCATTAGTTCTTTAGCAAAATCATTTGTAAACTCATCGAGCTTTGACTTTTTCTTTTCCCTGTTAAAATAAGGAAATCACTGTGAGGTGAAGCAATCAGGTGAATGCCAGAGGAAGGCATTCCCGAGAACAACACCGATGTGAAAAAGGACACTGCATGCAAGTGAAAACAAACATGCACTAGAAAGCGAAACAAACAGCACGGGTTTCCAAGGGTCACAGCACTGTGTTAGAATTACAGTTTTGTGGGGTTTAAATCTCAAGGGTTATTTTTAGTGGTAGTGAAAACCAACATTTGAAATCTCACGTTATATGTCATTTTTGCTTACAGCACGCGTGTTTTCTAGCGTCGCTGCAATCCAAAATTCAACAAAACAGAAGGAGAATGAAATATAACGGAACTTCATTCAGAGCCAAATACTTACTCCTCTTTAAGTCTCCGTTGCTCCCTGTAAAACTCCTCCCTAGATAAAGGAGGTGCCTGTGTCGTTGGGATGGCATTTGAGTGAGCCGTTGGTACGGGAGTTGGCACCCAGGGTGTAGATATGTTTGCTGGAGCTGGGGGGTATCCCGGAGGTGGGACTGTGTACCCAGCAGGTGGAGGCTGACCCGGTGGAAACTGAGGAGGAAACTGCGGGGGAGGCACCCCCGGTGGCAGAGGCAGTGCGTGGGGGGGAGGAGGAGGGTACAAGGGAGGTGGAGGCACGGGCACAAAGACTGGTGTTGAGGCTGGCAGTGTTGGGGCCTGGGTCCTTTGTGTACGGTCACTATGCGGGCGTCCTCGGTTTGAACTTCTAAAGAAACCCAAAAACATGTTGTCACTGAGTGTTGTACTCACGCCCTGGTTCACAAGAGAGGAATGTGAAATGGACAGCACCCCTCGGCCCAACGGCCCATCCTGCCTCAAAGCCTATCCTGCCTAAGCTCCTCTCCCTCGGCTCAACCATTTGGCAGACACTCCCAAGAAAGGCGGCCTAAGAGCCCCAAGCCCCAAGTGCTTACCATACTTTTCACCTTCCACACTTTTAACAAATACATACTAAACCTCTGCTTCTTTAAATGGCTTCTGCAGAGCATTTCCATGCACCTAATCATTTTGCTGTAAATTTCAGCTGCAGTTTTAGTGCTTCTAAGATTTTAAACATTTATGACACTGAGCTGATCTCCTGATGAACCATGCTGGTGAGATCAGCTACTGACAGCTAAGAGCTAACTTTTCTACCCCTTCCTACAGCTAATAACTCAAAACTCTAAAGCCACTTCCAAAAATTTTAAAATTCCGCAGCAAATAAAACAGAACAATTTTGCCCAGAGACAGTTTTAATGTGTTCTTTGCTACCACAATAAAGTCCACTCAAGCCCTTTCAGCAGCAATTGATGATTCCTTAAACCCCTTCCCCAAATCAGAAAGCCTCTCTAGGAATATACACACAGTGGTTTAATAAGCTTATCACATTCTAAGCTTGCTATTAAGAATAAGAAAAAATGTATTCTGGTGTTATACTTACGGGTCCCAGCCTGATCTACTGCCTGCGGATCGAACAGGGTTGGTTCTCATTGGCTGACCTACATGGGAAAGGAAAAGTTGCTTTTAATGTAGACCCAGGTCTTGTTGCATGTAAGAATGAGAAACTATGGCCTGTTACAGGCTGCCAAAATAAAGCTGCTTTGGGTCTCTTTGGAGGTATGCTATTTAAATGATGCATGGGTCCTAAGAGTCCAGAGGTCGCGCCAAAGCCACACTCCATTCCTAAGCACTGGAGTGCAGCTTTGGTGCAGCTTCCGGATTCTTAGGGTGCATGCATCATTTAAACAGCATACCTCCAAAGAGACCCGAAGCAGCTTTATTTTGGCAGTCTGTAACAGGCCAAAGGGATACCACTTACCCATGGAAGGTATGGAATGCCCATGAGGGCCCAGCTGCCCCGGCAAGGCAGGCTGCCCAAGCACTGGGACCTGGTAGCCCTTCAAAAAGGAAACAGAAGAGAATTAGAGGTTGCTAAGGCTGTTGCTGCTAAGATATAAAAAGAAGTTCTGGTCTGAAACAAGGCTTACCTTCTCCTCCATCACAGTATTAATTGACAGCGAGGAAGGTGGTTTCGAGAGATCGGAGGCAGTCATTAAAGCAGCTGCTGGTCCAATGCCATCACTGTCACTGCAATGAAGGCAAACATCTAGGTTACGCATGGTTAAGGAACAAGAATGGGCACTAGAAGCCACCCTATAGTTCTAAGTTGTAGGCATATTTTATACTGAAAAAGTATCAGAGCAGGTTGAGTGTCTGAACAAAATTAACTACCTCAAGTATTAACGGTGTTATGTGGGTGAATTTTGGAATACCACAATTGAGAGGCTGAAACATCTTTCCTGTGAGAAAGGGATTAAAGTTTAAAGAACATGAAGCATATCCACTGGAAGGGCACAGCATTGGGATTAACATGCCATTTTCCAGTGGCTGTTAATTCACCTAACATGGAGGAAGGCCTCTTCTTCTGTAGAGATCAAAAGGGGTATTAGTTTTCTCATATGGATGTGTAGGACTTTTCATTTAGTTCTTCCCACCCCTCCACCCTTAGTGGCAGCCATGAGACAAGTTTATTCATTCATTGCATTCATAAAACACCTTCGGCAACAGACAATTAAGACTCAAGGCCTGAGTAAACAGAAAGAGAACAGACAGAGCCCAACTTAGCCTCCTCTGGCAGGGAATGCCAGTGCCTGGGATCAGCCAGCGAGAAGGCTCTCTCTTGTGCCCTCATCAAATGTGCCAGTGATGATGGTGGCACCAAAAGAAGAAAATTCTTCCTCCAAGACCTTAACACTTGGGCAGGCTCACACAGGGAGACGATTTCTCAGACAGTGTAGGGCCAAGCTGTATAGGGCTTTATAGGCAATCAGCAGCACGATGAAATGTGCCTGGAAATAAACTGGCAGTCAGTGAAATTGTTTCAACTGAGGAGTTATATGTTCTCTGTAACTGTTCTACGTAGTACTGCTGGAACTTCAGGAAGCAAAGAAACAAATTAGGAAGGCTGAAGCACACACACTTTACACTTGCTCTGGTGAGCTCTGCTGCCGAAAATGACTTACCGGAAAGGTCCTTCTGGTTTGTCCATATGAAGTGCCAGGCTCATCAAGGCAGGAACTTCGCTAGATGAGGTGACCACAGACTGGCTTGCTGGCAATGTGGCCGCTGCAGAAGCCGACTGGCCCGGAGGCAATGACAAGGCGAGCGATGCAGCTGGGTGGATAGGGGCAGACGTGACTGGAACTATGAGGGGGTCTTGCTGTCTGGAACCCGTGGGCCTGGGTGCCGAAGGCACACTCCGCTGGACTGCCGGTCTCGGTGGCTGGGGCTGTTTCCGCAGCCTTTTCGTGTAGCCAGTTTCATTTTTGAAGTTATTTACAGCCTGGAGAGAAGTCACGAGGCAAAAGAAGTCACACAACACAGCAAAACTGCCTTAGATAGCACCAACACAGTTGAGCTTCAATGACCCAGACTTGGTAACTGTGCACAGGGCCTGATAAGGTTAATAAAGGTACCAAAACCTGATAGTCTGTTTGGTCTCACTATGAACTGCATTGAGGAGAGAAAAGTTTCTTGGGTGAGAGGTCACAAAGAAACCAAACTAGCCTAACCTTAGTACCCTTCCTTCAAGCTTTTGAAAATGACTAATCCCACCCAGTGTAATAAACCAACTCAGTAAGAGCACTGAAGAAAGATGTGTTCACTCACTCGCTTACAAGCATGCATAGCTTGATAATAGACTGATGTCAACTTACCTGACGTAAAAATTTGTTGGCAATTAAAGCGTCAGGAGAAACATCTGTCTGATGACATGTTGGACAGGTATGTTCCTCTGATTCAAGCAGTGAAGTTCTGATACCTGTGAAAAGTTTTAAAACGCTATGTAAAACATGCATCGCATGTACTGGGAAAACTGGAGTACATACACTAATACTTAGCCACGAATACTCCTTAAACTGCCCCATGTATGAAGGCATAAATGAGTGGCATAACTAAAAGGCCCTGACAGCCAGCTGGCACCAAAGAGCTCTATTGTCAAAGGCAGAATCTACGAATCCAATTTCAAAGTGCCCAGTTTCCCAATGCAGATGCTTACATCCCATGAAAAACTGTTTCCTCTCCTCCAGAGAGGGGGGCATCAGGATATTACTGGAAATAAAAATCTTATTTCCTTCCACTTCTCTCCTAAAACATTAGCATGAGGCAATTTTAAAAGAAGCCCCTACTTTGTAAAGCACTACTGGTTAGATCCTTAGTAGAAGAAAGGCAAGAACTCCAGCTTAGTGAGAATCAGAAGCTTAGTGTAAAATCAGGGGTGGGAGTGATGTGGCCCTCCAGATGTTGTTGACTGCAACCTGCAGCACTTCTCACCACTAGCCTACAGTGGCTAGTAGGGCTGATGGCATGTTACAGTTCAATAACCTCTGGAGGGTTTGTTCAATTCTCACTCCTGACAGAAAGGTAACTTCAGAATTGGAAGATCTAGCTGCGTTAGTCTGTAAAATCAGTATGCAAAGGGATCTTATAGCACCATGGGACCATCCACTTTCTCGCTCTTTCTCCCTGGGACCCTCCACTCCACCCCATGTATCTGAGGAAGTAGGCTGAAGTCTATGAAAGCTCATGCTATCAACCTGTTTTTTCCAGTTAGTCTCAAAGGTGCTACAAGATCGCTTTGGTTAATGAATGTAAGAGATAGTGTACGTCAAAGCCAGAGTAAAACTTTTTGGGACTGAGAATGCCATTTAGCTCCAGCACATCCAGTTTGTTCTTGTCTTTCTAAACAAGCAGTGACACAGACTAGGAGTAAGCTAGTAACCAAGAGGCAGAAAGCCAGGCCAAACATTCTATTTTCAATTCATCCATAGGCAGGGAAATCCAATTGGTCCTTTTTTCTGTCACTGGGTTTGAATAACATCAACCGATCGAACTCACATTCATCACAATAGCTGTTGCCGCAGCAGGGAATGACGACAGCATCAGTCATAATGTCTTTGCAGATCAGACACAAGAGCTCATCCGGTATAGGGTCATCTTCTTCTGAGGAAGAGGATGGCTCCTCTGGTAGAAAAGGGGGCTTCTCTTTCTTCCCTATAGCATAAGCCTCACTGAAAGAAAAGGATTTCACTAAATTCCTGCTTCTGAAAGGTAGAATGGTGTAATGACATTACGTGCCACCCCACTTGTTTAATAGAAAGTGTTTATGGTTTGAAAAATTGGCTTTCCTGTCCAGATTAGATGTTCTTAATTGCCATCAAGTTGGCTTTGACTTATGGCCAACCTCTATATGAGACTTCCAAGGGCCCTTCCTGGTCATCCACAGCCAATTCAGATCTTGCAAACTCAGGGGAGCAGCCTTTGTGGCTTCCTTGATGGAGTCAAGGTACGGTACATTACCCAACTGTAATGCAATCTCCCTCTTTTTCTACTGCCATCCACCTTACAAAGGATCAATGGCTTTCCTAATGAGTCATATGATACAGCAGTTTTGCTCAGACTAAAGGTCTGCCCCAAATCAATAAATTTGTTTTAAATCAACTTTTTTAAAAAACAAACAACCATGTTCTACTTCATCTTCTGTAGATGTAAACAAGGCATGTTCAAATGAATGGTGAAACCCATGAACAGCAGTAGTCAATGGGAAGATTCTGCGGCAGCAGAACAACAGAACACATGCTGAGAGGGAGACTAGATAGGCCTCCTGTGGCAGGGAATTCCATAAGGCAGGCATCACTACATAGGCCTGTCTCTGACCCTTGTCATACTTCAGTCAGCAAGTGCAACTAGGTAGGAACACAAGAAGTGTGCTGAAGAACACATGAGGAGTACTGATGGAAGGCATCTGTCTTAGGATATCAGGTGCCAAATGGTTCCAGACTTTAAAAATATATGAACCAGCATCTTATCTTGAGCACAAAGAGGGAACTGGTTCAGACTGATCAATGCAACAGGAATATGTACTGGCTGAACAAAGTACATGGGCGAAGTTTTAACTACTGACATGTTAATAACTAAGCAACCTAGTAATGTGGGATATGAAGAGTGACTTGCTGCATACCCACGAATTTGCTAACCTATTCTTATTGCAACCACATTTTGAAAACTGCTGTTCATGTTAGATTCCCCAGTGCCATGCCCCAGAGCTTGACAGACCTTTATACTTACGCATCAATCGTTGGGATGGCGTATTTTCCTGTGTTGGTGAGCATGGCACCCTTGGTATTAGGGTCTTGCACCTCCATCATGAAACTTCGGGGAATTCCTGTGCTCTTTTTAATCCTGGGAACAGACTCAAAGTTTTTGTCCTATTGAAGGGGAAGAAAAATCACAAACATCTTTCTAAGAGGATTTTCTAGCAACTCCTTAGATCAACCCCATCAAATTTAGCTGGGCTGCTTTGAAGGTGTAACCCTTTTCATGCATTTCACATCAATGTATTAAGTACTTCAGCTTTTTAAAAAAACCTGTTTAAGACAGTTCATTTCTTAATCGGGAGATAAAACAGCAAACTAAAAAAAAATTCTACTGCTCTCCGAATGACAGAGAGGCCAATACCACTAAAAGCTCAATTTCAGACCCAGTAGAGTCTTGCATTAGCAGTCTGTATTGAATAAGCAGCCCTCCCTCGCCAGCCTTTTTCTCACTTCACTGGAAATCAGCAGTGCATACAAAGAGACACTACCAAATGGATCAGCTACTCTAGTTGTACAATAAAAACACCCCTGAAGAAGAGAGCAAAGAAATTTAAACATGTTTTCCTAAACCTGGCCAGGTATGCTAATGAAATAACTTTACTCAGAAGGATCCCCCTGCCTTCCCCCAAATACAAGGAACAGAACTTTAGACTTCTTGATACAAGTTATATTCATCTTGGAAATGCAGACAAACAATATCAACAAACAAACAGGCATTATTTCTATGCCAGGCCCTTACCCCGTTGGTCGGGCAGATCTTTATATAATGACCAGGTTTTCCACAACGAAAGCAAGTATATGTTGGCGGAGGTGGTCCCAGGGGTTTCTTCATGTAACTAAAAAGGCGTAAGAAGAGAAGTGTGCATCTTTGCATAGTTGTTTTTCAAAAATAAAAATGGAACTAAATATGTTAATTATTCCAAAGTTAGCTGTTTTGTTTTGTTTTGGTGTGTGGTGAGATGTAGACTTACTTGATAGGATCATATTCGTGGCCAGACTGTGACATCATAGCTTTAATTTTATCTTCTTCAGAAGCATTGGCTTCAGCCAGATTGGCGGTCTGTTCAATAGGTAATCATTTGACACACACATTAGAAACACAATTAAGTCCATCCAGTCAAAGACAAACACCACTCATTCAATCCTGTAAAGAGCAGCACAAAGCTAACTGAAGTCGCCTCAAAAACAGCTCAAGATTGTCCTGAAGATGTTCCAGGGAGTCCTTATGCCATGACATGATGTTTATGTGCCTCTTAGCCTAGCCTGAAAAAAGGAAGATGCAAAAACCCTTCTTTGCTGGGGTATTCTAAACCTGAGGCTCTGTTTGTACCTTACATAATGGCTTGTGTAACTGCTCCAGTTTCCAATGATAAATTTAAGTGGTCTGGAGTTAAGTGTTTTGAAAGATACCTTCCGTGAAGCTACAGATGGAAAAGCACTGGGCTTCAAGATGCTTTGTCTGTAAAATGGTAGTGGTGCTGTTTGTGACTGCTTCCATTCGCGTCTGGGCTAGGCATTATTTGCACTTAAGTCCACCTAGACCGACTTAGGAAATGACTTTGCTCTTCCACGTCATGCATCCTTAAATGTCGGAGTGCAAGTGAATGTCTCCAAAAGCCCTGATGCAAGTCAGACGCGCAACTTTCAACATGACAGTCCCTTTAAGAGACCAGCCACAGGTGTGAGCCTCCCCTGCGGAGCTAACAGTTCTAGAAGCCTGGCACCTGTTACGATGATTCATCATGCCCTAAATACAGATACAAGCAAAGTCTAACTAAGGGTCTTGCTTACTAACTGTTCAGAAATTCAGGCACCTAACATTCAAATCAGGCATACACACTTTTTTTTTAAACATTCATTCACAAAAGCAAACAGCTAGTTTCAACATTTTATTAAACAGTTGATTAAGATACATAACTTTTCTTAACAATCCAGATTAACAACTATGAAATTGTTCACATTTACAGAGAACTATTTTACAAATACTTAGCTAATTTGTTTGAACCCAAACAGTTTTACAGAACACATTCAATAGCACAAAACGTTAGTAGGAATAGACCAAAATTCAAATATGGCATTTAATATACAATAGGAATAAAAGAGAAAACTGTCAAAACATATTTCCTCTATGCAAAAACTGTCTGCATTTAAGAGGCTGAAATAAGCAACAGTTTTGAACTGCTTTATATTATGAAATACTTCGCATATGTCAGAAATACTTAGGTTCGCTCTGAAACTTAAAACTGTACACCTCTTGGACATTTTGTTCACATTTCAGAAAAATAACTTGACATGAGCTTACAGAACCAAGGACAAATTTAAGGACAGCACTAATGGAAACCAAACTTTGACTAACTTGCTTAACTAAAATTTCGTATTTGCAAATGCATTGTCAGATTCCCCAACTTGGCTATAAAAAAGTAACTCATCTCCATTCACAAGAGAAACACAAATGAACCATTAGGCAATACTGCTTCTGATTCAAAATTATAAAGAGCAGTTGTTTATGTGGATGATGGGTGTTGTCACTAGTGCTTTCCCAGACAAAGTTACACATTATTGAGCAGAAAATGCAAGCAGTTTAATAGCAAAACAAGGCAGATACAACAGTTTCAGAAGGTCACATTTGCCAATATGCCACTCATACACATTGGTATATTCCTATAAATACATTTATTACACAGTCTGTGTTCAAACAAATTAGTAGCATAGCTATTGCCCACTACAGACACTACAAGTGTACATCAAATTATTGTATGCATGTTGTTGTTCTATCACTGGCTATGAGTGAAGAATCCCAAAACAAGCATGTACATTGTCCATGTGATAGGGAAATAACTTCTATTTTGGCTGTTGCACACAGCAATTCTGGGAGTCCATATATAGGATTAAAAAAAAATCTTCTTTAAAACTGTGCTATTTTTTCCAACGCAAAATTAACGTATGAAAGAAACGATAAAAGAGCTTCAGAAGTGGTTCTTCTTTGTGTCTTGAAGATGAGCAAAACTGCAACATTATGTTGAGGCTGATAAGGTACTCCCCTTCTATCTTCCCATACTGGGAACTACTCTTTACAGGATAGTTTATCAATAAATATACACACATTTTCAATATTTAGGCACAGTATTTCTCACTAAAACTTTCTGAAACAGTGACAGAAATTAACCAGGTAAGAGATCACAGTATAAAAACATTCAAAATACCAAGCAAGCAACAATTCATTTGGCTATATTTCACAAGAATATATATATATAGTATATAGTATATATACCTTTGTAAGCTGGGCCAGAGAAATAGATGCAGAAGAGTCATCAATCTGTTCATAAAAAATTAAACACACATTCAAGTTCCACAATCAAAATGCAGCCAACAAATTTAGCCTCTACTGCAGTCTTAAGAGCTAGCCTGAACTGGTCCCTCACAGAAAGGCCTTTTCCCAAAACACTGCAACCTTTGGCCAAACCATGCCATTGCCCATAAAGGTTTTGCTTTCAGATATATACTGTATGTAAGATTCGACTCCACAGAGGGGAATCACAACAGCAGAATTGCTCAAGAGAAGACGTCCATCCGAGTTTACGTTCTGCCATCAACAAAATAAACAAGGCTACATTTAAAGTAAAAGAAATGTTGTTTTCTGTAGTTAAAAACCCTCCGTTCTTTTTATAAGAGGACGCTGTTAGGCAAGTGGATTTCACGAAATATGCAATGTGAGGTGAGGAACCTTTCTTACAGCTGAAAGTTGTCTTTTACTTTAGAACAGATAAAATCTAAAATCTGGTACATTTGGGGTTCTGGGAAACAGCAGTAAAAACTCGTAGGGCACTGACAGTGTTCGGGTACGGATGGAATATGCTGTACTAGGAAATGGGAAAATCAAGTGCTTATAGTTAAGACTTGTGAAATGATGGAAATTAAGAAGACGTGTGTATCTTCTAACAAGGATCATTGCATTGAAGAAGTACACAGCTATGGGGGGCCCTTCATTTATTTATTTATGATATTAGGAAACTCATGTCATATCTGAATTAGGAGATGCAACTCTTTTTTTTAAGTATTCCTTACAAGCCATCAGGAAATATTTAGAGGGTCAAGACTCTTCCCTCCCAGGGCCGAACTACAGATTTCATCAGATCCTGCCACAAGGGCCAGTCACAGCCAGGAAACCCTTCAATTGCACTTATATGTCCGCTTTGAGGATGCTGCTTTGCAATGTCTAAGATTACAATGGGGATGCCACCAGTATTAAAAGTGGACTATTAAGCCAAGTGCCTACCTTTCACATTACCAACCACTTTACCAGGGGCGGGATTCATACAGTCCTCCCAATGTGGTTGGACTGTAACTCCCAGCATTCCTTGCCACTGACTATAATGGCCAGGAGGGTTGCAGGCCAGTAATATCTGGAGGACTGCAGGATTCCCACAGGCTCCTGCTTTACAACAAAGGAATTCCCATGAAGCAGGCCATAACCATGAGGCAGTCTAACACAAAGAATAGGCCCCTGCTCCTTGCCTAAGAAGCAGATGTGGGGCAAGTTGGTTTAATGGCTGATCTCATGGAGCCTGAGCCTCCAAGCCAGAGCCCATGCAGCCCTGCACAGTTCAACAAACAAAGGCATGCTCATGTCTCTGCTCTTCAGCCCTAAAGGAAGAAAGTCTCCCCTTCAGATACCCAACATGGGGCTTGGGAGCACAAAAGCCTGGCACCATGTTTGTCTACCCAATCTCTGATTAGCTGGGATCTCAAGAAAACATCTAACACATTGAACAGTGCTTTGCAACCTATATAAAACTGGCACTCCTGGAGGTTTTTTCAGTCCAAAAGAAAAAAGGCAGCCCAGGGAGTCCGGAGGCTGATAAATCTTTCCCGAAGGACCAGATATACCTAAGGTTGCACTCTGACAACCCCTGTCTAAATTACTACTTTCTGCAACATATCATAACACAACCAATCATCTGGTCTTCTGCTGACTTGCAACAAGGTCCCTGAGTAAGAAAGACAAATGTATGTTTGGATAACTAAAGATCCAATGTGAAGTCGAAGGCTTTCATGGCCAGCTTCCATAGTTTTTTTGTGGGTTTTTCAGGCTCTGTGGCCATGCTCTAAAAGAGTTTATTACTGACCTTTCACCAGCGTCTGTGACTGGCATCTTCAGAGAATATCATTCTCTGAATTCACATAGTCCAAAAAACTGTGGATGCCAGCCATGAAAGCCTTCAACTTCACAGAGACAATTTTGAACTGATACCCCTAATTATTCAACCATCTGGAAGAATTCTAAGCTGGAAAAACCACAGTGCAGGATACATGTTCATTACTCAAATTCATCAGAAGACCTTGACAGCGCGTATATCCATGCTAATGAGAAGTTTTATTTTTTGTGTCCACTGAGTAATAACATTTTAAAGTGAGATTCTGGAAGGAGCCATGCAGTACCTCGGAAGAATTATAGAACGCTATATACAGACGTAAGGGCTAAACAGATTGGCATTATACACCAATCATCCCCACACCAGCATTACGCTGTGCACCCAACCACATGGCAGGGTGGTGGTGGTGTCCACAGCGCTCTGTTAGCACAGTGTTTAAACGTGCTGCGCCAAAGCCGCAGCAGCAAGGGCTGAAAAGCTGCAGCAGCAAGGGCACCTTTTTGCCGGCTCTAAAAGGAGCAGCATTTTGCCATTGCTTTTAGCGACGGCAAACTGTCAGATTGGGGCCACAGCCTCTAGTTGCCACAGCACCAATCCAGTGCTGAAAGAGGTGGCAGCAGGCCGCTCCAAAGGGGCGGTTTGTTTAGCCCCATAGTCTTCCAGAAGTGCCCTTTAAAACCTTTGTTTTCAGATGGAGTTCATAAGCCATGGCAATACATGAATGGAAGAATGGGGCAGTTAACATCTTGTTGTTAACTTATTATTGAGTAGTGCAGCCAAACAAGGCAAGATACCTAACATAGCACCATGAGCACAATGGTACAGGTTTGTCATAAAAAGAATCCACAAAGCCACAAAACACTGATTTGAATGGCACATCCACACTCAGTTGGAGCGCATGAGCTGACCTTTCTGCTAATTTCAAACATTCCTGAGCCCCAACTTCAAACTTCTAATTGATCTGAATGACTAGGTGTACAGGAATTTCTCAGCCTTGGCTACAAAGATTCAACTACACATGGGATTGTTAAGTGAATGATACACACAAAGCACCTGAAAAAAGGTAATATCTACTCCATGACACACATCCTGCATATTCAACAGCCACTGAGACATTATGTTTTTCAAAACTAGAAACCTTGCCTAAAGAAACTGGAGAGAGAGGGAAGAAAGTAGTTAATGAAAGGGAGCCCAGGCCAGAAATCAAGGCCACTCCTACAAATGAATTAGTTAAAATGCTTCTCCTAGATTAGGCAAGATTTCAGTTCCAGTCTGGCAGAGAACTATCATTTCAAACATGAGAAGGAAAGTTTTGAGGTTAAGTGATAACCAAAACAACCATATGTGCGCTTGAGGATAACACACAAAACATACCACATGGGGCAGGAGGCAGATAAGCCAAGAACAGGGACTCACATATTTAGGCAGGAGTCAGTAGGCAGAACTGACTACGGCTCACTGACGATCCTTCCATATTCCTGTCTGCTGGTTGTAACAGGGATGAAAAGGGACTTCTTATCCAACTGGCCTTTAAAGAAGACAGAAGCAGTGCCCACCTCTCAAAGGCGAAAGAGAGATATCCTCAACTGTCCAACATGTGATGGTGATAGTGGGTCTTAAGACACAGAAGTCTATCTTCTTCAAAGTCCAGTACAGTGATAAAAGCATGCATGCTGGACATCCTCTTTCTAGGCATCAAGGGGCATTTGGTCTTGGGAAATGAATCTGTAGAGGTTTTGCCAAGAACATCAGCAGAGCAGCATCCATGCAGAAAAAGCATTCCCTTACTGGACATTAAAAAGAGCAGCCCTGTGTCACCTGGAGGTCTAATGACTAATCTTGTGTTTATACCCTGACAGCTCAATGTTTTACTTGGATTCTATAGGACTGTAACCTTCCTTCCATCCTTCATCTAATCTAAATCAGCCCAACCAGTAGCCTCCAAGGACTGGCCCTCTACATCTTAGATCATGTTGGGGAGCATCAAAGTCTCCTCCTCACTGTCCAGAAGAAATTCCCAGTAACAACCCTGCCCCCCCCATGAAACCAACCAAACAAAAGCAAAAAAACCCTGCTTCATGCACCGAGCTTGTGCCACAAGAAGGAGTTCCACCAAGTTCTCACTGGATGTGGCATATCTGGGTGTGTCAGCACACAGCAGGTGGAAAGATTTTCCTTGGCTCAATTAAGAACATCTAAGAGAGCTCTGCTAGCTTTTCAGCAAGCTTGACCCAGCCACACACATTCCAGCCAAGCAAGCAGTAAATAAAGGCCTCCTGGTTGACTAAGCAGCAAGGTTCTCCAAAGTGTCCAAGCACTTGCTGTATTTGTACACTTGGGTAGCCAGACTAGGAAATGTGAATGGGCTAAGAAGTGTTCTGAGCCATTTGCAAGGCTGACAAATCTACAAGAACTGCCAGGACATGTAGCATGATTCTAAATGTAAACTGGATTTTTTGTGGGTTTTTCGGGCTATGTGGCCCGAAAAAAACACAAAAAACTATGGATGCCGGCCAGGAAAGCCTTCGACCTCACATAAACTGAATTTTATTTATGAATATGCAGTCTGCTTATATGCATGCAAACAGAGAAGGGACTGCTTATGAAATAATAAATGAAGCTGCCGTTGCTAAATTTAACTTTCAAAAACCCATCATTTTTATTATGGTTTGGGGTTCCTTCAATCAGAAGTAACTTTTATCAAAGGCAGGCTATGATTTTTAAAAGGGTGTACAGAATTAAGCACAGCACCACCAATATTTTCTCACTGTTGGTCAAGTCCTCCAAAACTGCAATCTAGCAGTAGGAGGCCACGTGCTTAATTCTAAGAAAAGGTAAACCAGTCACACTTAACAAAGACACAAGAAGATAGGTAAAGTTATAGTTTTGAATACGGATTAAGTCTATTTTTGAGTATCTCATATTAAGCTAAACCATTCTGGAAAGTATACAGAAAAAGCATGTTCCTATGAGTCAAAATTAGTGAGCTTGAACGAAAGAGAAAAGCTAATGCCGAAAGTATCCAACTTATGAGTCTATTCAATGGCAAAATAAAGTGTGAGGACTTTGGGGTGGCCAGGGAGGGAGCAAAGAAGCAAACAGAACTGTCCTTAACTGGATTTTTCAGAGAGCTGGTAAGACAAAGATCTGGGTGGTTAGTCCTAAATGTCTCACGTATGTTGTCCATTATGAATAATTTAAACATGTTTGTTCACAGAAAAAAATGGAAGGAACAACAGAGCCCCAGGACAGCTGTGCATGTTCTAGCAGGCCCTCTCTTCATGGAGGTCATGTGAATATAGTTCGATATCTAGATGTATATTTAGTTGCGCAAAAATGCCCTTAACACTTTGGATCATGTATCTGAACCCCAAGTTAAGATGGGGGGAAATTTTAGCAATAATGTGGTTTTTGATTACATTTTTAAAACCAAGCAGGGAAATATTAAGAACGAAAGCTACAATATGATTGTGGCAAAAAAAAAAAGGATACACTCCAAATGTTTTTTTTTATTTCAAGAAAACCAAAAGCACACAACAACCTATACAAACATACAACTACCAACTAGACACACAGATGTAGAACAAGTTAATCACGTTCAGTAATGCAAACCCCAACTTACATGATCGATAAATGATCATACAGTATCTGTACAACAAAGAGTCATACAGGAAATAATCTAGCAAGCAATATGCAATACAGTGTGTCACTTGGCACAAGTGTCATTATCCACATTAAAATGATCTGCATTGCTCATTTTACTATTGTGAATCAAATACAATATCATTACAGTATCAAGGCTTCTGTGGGAAATTAATTAAAAATGTATTTAGGAAGGTAGTTTATTGCCACATTATGGTTTTAAAATTAAGCACAATGTGTAGAAGAAAAAAGTGTGAGGTTGTGTTTTTACATACTGCTTTTGAAGGTCCACTCACTGGTTCAGTTCGACTTCTAGAAAGTGAAAATAAGAGACTGTCAGAAAGATGGCAATACATTTGGCTCAAAAGAAAAAAAGCCACCACCAAGGACACCAACAGTGTATAGGTATAGTTGGTAAAGAAATCATCACCACTTGTAAAATTAGATAAACTGAGGCCCTAATCCTACAGATATGAGCTTCCACGACTTACAACACACCACTTTCAACATGAACATTGCATTTTACTTTTGTGTATTTTGTATACTCCATGGTTCATGATGGTTGCAAAGCACTTTGAAATCTTGGTTGTTGTTTTTTAAATACACACACACACACATATATATAAATATGTAACAGTCTGAACATGCACAGGTTTATACAAAGAGGCCAAGCCCCCACACCGTAAACAAGGAAACCAGCCTGGCCAGGAAGCAACCCAGCAGCGCAGGCTTCGTTGTCAAAAGCATCACCTGAAAGGCGTTTCTAGGGTTCTGGGTAATTTGTGAGTTCTGTGATAAAGAAAAAAGGTCATATTTACTTAAGTTAATTTTAGAGAAATCTTCAATGTTTTCTATTTAGAATTGTATATTTCCTATGAAACTGCTGGCTTACTAAATACAGGAGATTCCTACAGCTAGGTTTCTGGAGCAACCAACATTGCTGCCAGAGAATGGGGGCCATCAAGCATCACAGTCTGAGGTACTGACAGCTACTGGAGGATCTGGATTTGTGGTCTAGTTAATCTTGGAAGCTAAAGCAGGGTTAGCCCTGGTTAGTACTTGGACGGTAGACCACCAATGAACTGGCAAAACCACCTTGCCTAAGAAAATCTTCTGAAATTCAAGAGGCCACCATAAATTGACAGGTGACTTGAAGGCACAAGCACACATATGCATATACAAAGATTTCTAGCATGGACTTACAATGCCAACAATTTACATACATAGCTATAAAATGCACTGAATAAACATAATATTTTCAAAGTAAATTTCAAATGGGGGGACAGAGTAAGCACACACACACACACACACCCATCCAGACCCCTAATACTCAAAAGCCTAATATCCCATTGTTTGTGCCAACTGGAGTATAACCACAGAGCCAAGAGAATGTATGTAAGTGTTACTGTACCAAATTCCCACTGGGTCAATGGGTCTACCCTAGCTGGGACTAACAATTTGACTGAGGTCAAACACTCAAGCTTATAAAACAAGAAACAACTGCCCCAGCACCACAGCAGTCTCTATGAGATGACTGCAACCATGGCTGGGCTCCTGTGGAATTGGTGGGGAACGACAGATAAATGTTTATTTCTCAATGTTGCCCTTTTTCATGCATTGGGCCCAGCAGGGAAAGGAAGGGCCCCAAAGATGGAATTATTTTAAGCTTTACCGACTGCCATATATAATACTATCACATATGACAGCAGAAAACAGAAAAGTACTACCTGTGCTTTGATTTGGATTGAAAGTAACAAGGCAGTGTTCACATCTGGAGATGCAAAAGCATACTAGCTCAAAAGTGTGAGGTCTGCAAACAAACACTCCAACCACAGAACCACTCCTTCCTTACACACTTGCAGTTTCTCTCTCTCAAACACATCCATTCCCTCACATCCCGTTCATGTATTACAATACTAATGGCTGAGAGATTATCATGAACCCATGTAACACATACACAAAGGGTCCAGAGCAGTACCACCTTCCAATAAAGATAGGCTCCAGAGCATTATCTTCAGCGATAGAGTTCCCATGAAGACCTTGCCCTCCCTACTTCGCTACTCTTGCTTCCTCTTTCGATTCCCTTCTTCTGGAATGAGCCCATTCTCCAAAAACCGCAAGTTAAATGAACCGTGATGACCCAGTTATGCAACCCAGATGTGCTCCAATCGCTACAGTGCGCATCCAGGCCCAAGAAGCCTCTCTGCCCATCCTGTCTATGTACAATAGAGATATTTCCTCTGAGTTGTTTGACAACAATGAACCTATTTATATTTCTAGGATGGCTAAATCTCAAGGAGTCTGGAGCATTTACAAATTGTAATTACGGTAAATAAGATACCCACTAAAAAGGCCGACCAAAACAAAGTATGTGGAAAAATATAAATTCCTTAAACTGACTGCTAAATGCCAATCCACTGGAAATATAACTTTTTTCTGATAAGGTATGCCTGACTCCAGTAATTTATATGCCTCACTACTAACAGAATGTTGAATTCCAGGTAAGGGAGAAACAAGCTATAACTGCATTCAGTTAGGCAAATAACCATTTCATGCTTATGTTGTCTAAGCATTATTATTTTCTTGTAGGGATGCATTCAGATCCACTCACTGGGGCTTAATACAGGCTAGGAGCTTCATGGAGGGAACCACTTCACCCATCTGGGTGTGAGGATGAACACTTGGCAGCCAAACACTTGCCAATTTTGTTAGCTACTCACATGCAATAAACCGTTCTGTTATCCAATTCTCTTGCTAAGAAGAGCTGGACCCCAGAAGGTAAATATTGGCTACAAAACGATAGTTGGCATCTTACATATTTCATAGTGGTTATACTGGACAATACAAATGTGCAAAAATGGTTCTGATGCAAGAAAAATTATTTATACTTTACACGTCTTGTGTAGCAAAGTTTTATTTTACTAAGGCTGTGTTCTGCTTTCACTGAAATCTGCAAAAGAAATACTGAAAGTGAAATAATAAACAACCCAAACCCTTTAGCTTTTTTAACTAACCAGAAACTTACATGACATATGTTTTGCTTGTACACTTTACTCCACCAATGGGAATTCTTCTGACAATGACAGACGAGTTCTTGGGAATCAGGGCGTTATCATCGGTATATTCTGAAAAGAAGAGAGAGTGTGTGCATATTCCTTGTAAGAAGACACATTAAAAGAACTGGTGTGGCATTTTCCCCAATGAGACATAAATCCCAACACTTTCAACATTCACAACTCTACACAACACTATTAGTAAGGTGGCATCTAATGCCAATTAAGGCTACTTTTCTCAATATTAACTGGATCTCTATAGCATACGCTAATAAAAAATTTTCAGGACACTAACATGCAACCCGTTCAAGTCCCAAATCCAGAGGCACAACAGGAACATTTCAAATTCTTTAGCATCTTATAACCTAGCCACAGTGGCCCATGCACATGTAACCGCCCTCCGATTAGACTCCTGTAATGTGCTCTATGTGGGGCTGCCCCTGAAGAAGACTTGGAAGCTGCAACTAGTACAAAATACAGCAGCTTGACTGGAGTATCATATAGACAGCATGTACTATCAGTCTTTTAGGAGCCCTGGTGGTGCAGTGGTTCAATGCTGCCTGTCCTGCAGCCACTCATTCAAAACCATAAGGTTGCGAGTTCAATACCAGCAAAAGGGCTCAAGCTCAACTGAGGCTTGCATCCTTCCGAGGCAGTCGCTAAAATGAGTACCCAGCTTGTTGGGGGCAATTAGCTTACAGCTGTAAACCGCTTAGACCAGGGGTCGGCAACCTACGGCCCGCGGGCTGGATCCGGCCTGGCGAGGCCTTGGGACCAGCCCCAGCCCGGTCCTGTCACCGATTGCCACCCCTGCTGCAGCTTCCGTGCCGCTCTGGGCGCCATTTTGAATTCGGCCCCCCAGTTGTCTGAGGGACAGCAACCCAGCTCCCAGCTCAAAAAGGTTGCCTACCCCTGGCCTAGACACTGTTAGTTCAGTATGAAGCGGTATATACCTAAATGAAGCTGTTTGTTTTTTGGCTTTTAGAACTGCACTAGTTGCCAATACATTTCTGGTCTGAATTCAAGATGCTTATGAGGAAATTTAAAGCCCTAAATGGTTTGGGGCTGCGATACCTGAGCAATATTTGAAGGCATGCTTCTCCTTGTATTTGAGATCTACAGGGAAGATCTGTGTCCCAGCAGCGAGGCCAATTCACTGTATTGGGACTTAGGAGAAGGCCTTGTGGAATGCTCTCCCCCGGAAGCTCCACTGGCACCAACACTCATGGCATTTAAACGCCATTTCAAAACACAAGATACCCTGAGATCTCTTGATATATAAGATGATATGAATAAATGAATGAATGCAGAAAATCCATCTCAGGCATTATCAGAGTCAGAGACCTGCACATTTCCTCAGTCGAGCAACACTGCTGTGGACAACCATTTCAGAATGAGAATAGCATAAGGAAGCTATTCAACTAAGATTTGTTGAAAAGAATGCAAGAAATGTTTTCACTGTCATATGTATAGCAGAACAGGTCTTTATACACACAATGCTCTGGCAATTCAGACTGTATGAAGATCTGGATATATATTCTGTCTGTACATGTCTATTCAAATTAAATCACACCGAGTTCAATGGGCTCAGATAAGTGAATACAACCTAACATCTGCACATTACAGGAAAGGAGGTAAAGTAGGTACCATTATACAAAAATCTGGGACCATTTCACTGCCTTTGTCTTCTACACAAAAGTGTGCGACCTCTTAGCAAAAGGTTTATTTTCCCCCGCCTCACATATTACTGCAAAGAACAAAGTGTCACATTCATCCACATGTTTGATATTTATAATGAATGCATTTTTAGAGTACAATTTACTTAACCTAGCTGCCATAAACATTAAGCACTAGGACTTCAAACAATGCTGAATTATGCTAAAGTAAGATTGTATAGGTACTGTATTTCAGACATGCAGAATGATATCCCATAAATCTAATTAAGTAAACCAACTTAAATCAAGGCAATTTAAATCAGCAAGGACGAAGTTGATTAATGTGAAGTCGAAAGCTTTCATGGCTGGCATCCATAGGTTTTGGTGGGTTTTTCAGGCTATGTGGCCATGTTCCAGAAGGGTTTATTCCTGACGTTTCACCAGCATCTGAAGATGCCAGACACATGTGCTGGCAAAACGTCAGGAAGAAAGTCTTCTAGAACATGGCCCCATAACCCCCAAAACCCACAAAAAACTAAAGCTGATTAAAGTCACAATGGTGACCATTAAGCTGCATTCATTTACAACTCCTGTAAGTGCACCTAGGTCTTGCATCTCCTTGTCAACTTGCATATGGTTTGCATGCCTTATCAGAGAGTGAGAATATCTGTGAAACTCTCGCAAAGAAATACGTATCTGCATCTATAGCTTTCATTTACCATTCTGCTGCCCAAACTGACTTTCCCCGTTTGCAGCTATAACTATATGCCAATTTTCAAGTTACAGGGGTTGACAAAATGCCTTTCTGGGGCTGCATGTGGCCCTCAAGGCTACTCCTGAGACCCCTGACACTTGCCCTTCTCCCACATTGACCCTTTTCTAGTCCTCCAAAACTTAAAACTGCCTCTCATCACAGCCTTTAGGTACAGCAAAACTCCTTTTAAACAGTCTGCAGGGCTGCCTGCACAGTTTAACCTTCCACATTTTTTTCAAAACCAGAAGAGGTTTCAAAACCAAAAATGATTTGTCTGCCCCACACCACTTATTTTACTTTCTGCAGGCCACGCAGAACAAAAAGTAGCCCCCAAACCTGCTGACATTGCCCACCCAGCCCTACAACGATGGAAGCATCTGGAGACATTTTGGTGGGCAAAACTTCCAATAATCTTGCATAAACCGTCATCTCTTTGCCCAGCCTCAAATGTGATCAACATACCCTGCGATGAAACTAACACCAATTCTCTCTGAAGAACAGGCACCAATGTCTACAAAAATGAGTCCAGTGGAGTGATCTTTTCTCTACCATAGAATCATAGAGTTGGAAGAGACCGAAAGGGCCCTGATCCAGTCCAACCCCATTCTGCCATGCAGGAAATCCAAATCAAAGCATTCCCATTGACAGATGGCCATCCAGCCTCTGCTTAAAGACCTCCAAAGAAGGAGACTCCACTATTCTCCAAGGAAGGAGTGTGTTCCGCTGTCAAACAGCCCTTACTCTCAGGAAGATCCTCCTAACGTTGAGCTGGAATCTCTTCTCCTGCAGCTTGCCTCCATTCCTCCATTGTCTCATAGTCTCTGGAGCAGCAGAAAACAAGCTTGCTCCCTCCTCAATATGACAACCCTTCAAATATTTAAACAGGGCTACCATATCACCTCTTAACCTTCTCTTCTCCAGGCTGAACATCCCCAGATCCCTGACTCGTTCCTCATAGGGCATAGTTTCCAGACCTTCCACCATTTTAGTCTCCCTCCTTTGGACACATGGCTCCAGTTTCTCAATGTCCTTTTTGAATTGTTTTGCCCAGAACTGGACACAGTATTCCAGGTGGGGCCTGGAATATAGTGGCACTATTATTTCTCTTGATCTAGACACTATACTTCTATTGATGCAGCCTAAAATTGTATTGGCCTTTTTAGCTGCCACATCACACTGTTGACTCATGTTCAACTTGTGGTCTACTTGGACTCTTGTTCAGCCAGGTGTCCCCCATAATCCTATATCTGTGCATTTTATTTTTCCTCCCTAAGTTCCTTACATTTCTCCGTGTTGAATTTCATTTTGTTAGCTTTGGCCCAGCTTTCTAGTCTATTCAGGTCATTTTGAATGTTGATCCTGTCCTCTGGAGTATTAGCTGTTTCTCCTAATTTGGTGTCATCTGCAAATTTGATAAGTATGCTCCCAATTCTGTCATCCAAGTCATTGATAAAAATGTTGAATAGCCCTGGTCCCAGGACAGAGCCCCACTGGACACCCCTTTGGTCACTTCTCTCCAGGATGAAAAGGAGCCATTGCTGACCATCCTTTGGCTTTGGTCAGTCAACCAATTACAAATCCATGTAACAGTTGCCTTGTCTAGCCCACATTTTACAAGCTTGTTTGCAAGAATGTCATGGGGAACCTTGTCAAAGGCCTTACTGAAATCAAGATCTACTATATCCACAGCATTCCCTTCATCTACCAAACTGGTCATTTTATCAAAGAAAGAGATTAGGTTTGTCTGGCATGACTTCTTTCTCTGAAACCTATGTTGACTTTCTGTGATTATGGCATTGCCTTCTAGATCTTCACAGACTCTCTGTTTAATGATCTGCTCCACAATCTTTCCTGGTATTGATCTCAGACTAACTGGACAATAATTGTTGGGAACCTCTTTTTCCCCTTTTTGAAGATGGAGACAACCAAATCTTGTAGGTTTTTGAGAAAGGCCGTTCTACTCAGACTTCCTCACCAAAAACTGAGAATGAACACTGTTTTGAGTATGTGTTAGATTTACACAAAACTAGGGCTGCTGTCAGGGGTGTAAAACAGGCGGTCCCCCAGCCCCATCGTATACCAGTGTGGAAACCGGGGCCATCCAGTTTACTGGCCCTGGGCTGTTCATATAAACCATTCTTACAAGGCATGTCTACTGTGGGACCATACTGCAATGGTGAAATCTGAAAAAGCCCAGGAATCTACTGAAGGAACGTGTTTTGCCATAACATCCTGTGCTGCACCGTCAGGCACTGACTTCCGTGAGCCTTTACACAAATTAAAGTGTGAGTAGGCCAGGGCAGAACTGCTTAAGCAGTACAGGAAGTCTTAGGAGGGAATGGCTTGGAATGGCTCATCATGGCATGATGGCTCTGTTTACCATGCCTTCCCACTGACACATCTGCTCCGGAGGACATGTTCCTGGGCTAATTGGGCCACTGGCCTGAGCCTCACTGAGCTGTCAAAACAGAAAGCGCAGAGAGCATTCCCTGACGGTGGAGTAATCCCACCCCAACACAGGAATGGACCATCAAACTACCCCATCTGCCAGGAAGGAATGTACAGAATTGCAGTTCAACTATCTCACATATATCATCATCATCATCATCATCATCATCATCATCATCATCATCCCTTCTTCTCTCTGTCAGCAAGAAGGCATCCCCAGAAGCCCAATACATTTCCAAGGCCATAAGCCCTTCTTAAACTCCCACCGTATCTGATGAAGTAGACTCAAGCCACTGGAAACTCAGGCTACCAACTTCTCTTTTCCAGTTAGTTGCGTAAGTGGCAGAATGTTATTAGGAGCCATTAAGGCCTTGATGGAGGGCAAGAGCCTGGCTTTGGACTCCTTGGGATTAACTAGCATAAGATCTGCTGAAGGAAACACCACAACACACCATCCAGAAGCCCAAGAGGAACGGGATCAATGCTTTAGCACCTCTGGAATTAGCAGAACAAGTCACCTGCGGATTCCTTCAAGGGAAGAACTAACTACCCCAGTTGGACAGTCATTCCAGAATAACAAGGTCCTAAATGAGGATCATAAAGACAAAAACAAGCCTAGCTGATAACAGCAAGACAAGGACAGGCCTTGCTCCCTCTCTCTCTCTCTCCAACCCAGGAGGCTGCTTTCTACTACAAGTACAATGGAGACCCTTGCCTTCCCTTGGGGCTGGCGGTCATCTCAGCCAGGGATACCCAAACATGTGTCCTCAGCTTCCATAGTTCCTGACTGCTGGGGTTTCAAATCCAAAACAAGGGAAGGCCAAAGGGTTGGGAGCCACCGATCCAGGCCAATACTGTCAACTCAACAGGCAGCCTTGGGCCTGTTACAGACTGCCAAAATAAAGCTGCTTC
>NC_056529.1:969554-1007805 GCF_019175285.1 Sceloporus undulatus | reverse complement strand
AGAGATGTGTGTGGTTCAAGCTGTCAATTGCTTTGACCCCACTGTCAACTAAATTGGCCAAGGACTGTTCATACCCGATGGCAGGCGTCTTTGATTTCTCTACAATTATTGCCTTTTCTAAGGATTCATGCCTTCCCATGATGTGGCCAAAGTACCACAGCCTCAGTTTTGTCATCTTTGCCTCCATGGAAAAGGTCAGTTTAGTCATGTAAGCCGCCTTGATTGCTGCAGCGGAAAGGCGGCGTATAAGAATCAAGTTTGTTTGTTTGTTTGTTTATTATTTATCTGTTCTAAGACCCATTTATTTGTTCTTTTTGCTGTCCATCCTCCGCACTCTTTAGCACCACATCTCCAATGAATTCATTCTCTTTTTGTCCATTTGTCTTAGCTGTCCAGCTCTCACATCCATACATAGTATAGGCCCCAGAACAAACTCCCATTATTCCATAGCCCTGAGCCAGGGCTGTTAAAGTGGTGCCAAACTGGGTTATTTCTCCAGTGTGGATGGGCATCCAGAGGTGCCTTTCCCATCATCCAGTGCCCTCCTCTGCTGCTCTAGAGTCATCCAAAGAACCGGGTCCAATGACAGTGTCTTCCATGCATGTGAACCTGCTTTGGTTTTAATCCAAACTTCAACGGCGCTATGGGCAAGGTACCCACTTTCTTCCCTAAATAGATTCAGCCCCTTGGGATGGCTTCTTTAAAGGCCACCTTGAACCTTAAAAGCTAAGTTCCCAAAATAGGCCCAGCACCTTAGACAGCTCTTTCAAAAGCCAGCCTGAACTTTTAAGGTGCTGAAAAATAGTCCCCAAGTTAGATTCAGCGTTCTTGGAGTCCTTAAAATTAAGGGGAAATTTTGGATTCGATCCCCTGCCCAGCTGACTTGGGATCCACTGGCTCTCTGTGACCCTTCCATCATCTTCTCTTTGTCAAAGGGTTGAGTGTCCTTTGGAAAAAGCAGAGCAAAGATTGCCAGGTGCAAAGATCTAGCGAAGCCTAGTGCCTTCTTGCTTTAATTTTTGGCTTCCAGGTAAGTGTGCCTTCAATTTTAATAATAATAATAGGATTTATTTATCTGCCACCCAATCACTGGGAATCCGGGTGGCTTACAACAGAAGGGATAATAGACGGTTCCCTGCCCTCAGGCTTACAATCTGAAAAGACATGACACAAAAGGAGAAGGGAATGGGGAGGGGGGAGGAGATCAGGTCCAGCAGTTCTTCTCTCCCTCTGAGGCCTGGACCAAGGCAGATGGACTGGAGGGAGGGCTCTTCTTCTTCAGGCTAGCCCTGATGGAGCTGGGCCTGCCTGGTCAACTCCCTCATAGGTCGGAAGATGATAGTGATGGAGGGAGGAGTCTCTACTTCCAGGCTAGCCCTGATGGAGCTGGGCCTGCCTGGTCAACTCTCTCATAGGCCAGAAGATGACAGTTATGGAGGGAGGAGTCTCTTCTTCCAGGCTAGCCCTGATGGAGCTGGGCCTGCCTGGTCAACTCCCTCGCAGGCTGGAAGATGTCAGTTAAGGAAGGAGGAGCCTCTTTCTTCAGGCTAGCCCTGATGGAGCTGGACCAGCCTATTCTCTCCCTCATAGGCCGAAGGATGACAGTTATGGAGGGAGGGCTCTTCTTCTTCAGGTTAGCCCTGATGGAGCTGGGCCAGCCTATTCTCTCCCTCTCAGGGTGTAAGATGACAGTTATGGAGGGAGGAGCCTCTATCTTCAGGCTAGCCCTGATGTAGCTGGACCAGCCTATTCTCTCCCTCATAGGTCAGAAGATGACAGTTATGGAGGGAGGAGCCTCTTTCTTCAGGTTAACCCCGATGGAGCTGTCAATTTGCTTGTCAACTTAGAGATTTCTTTAATTTTGCCGGCAATGAATCCTCAGAGGTGGTTGTGCCAGTTCCTTCCTCTGCAATATCGTTCCTGAACAATTTAGATTTCAGACTAAATCCTAGAGTTATCTGCAGCTTTTGCTGCAAAAGTCTAACCAGAATCCACCATTGCTTGCAGAAAAGGGCTGCAAGGACAGGGCATCTTCAAATCGCTTTTTGAAACCAGAATCCCTCTTTCATTTCCCTCCTTTCAGATCAGAAGCAACAGTTCATCCAATCTTGGCAAGGCCCAGCTTATTAAGCAGTAGCAACAGCAGCAGTTTCACCAGGTTCATTTTAAACTACCGTGAACAAATTGGCGCTTTAAGTCAAGGGTTTGCAAAGCGGCTCAGGAGCCGCGTCTGTTTTATTCTAATATGCCTGTCATTCGCCTCTTGTTATTACAGCTCTGCCTGCGCTGCTTCTCCTGATAAAATGCATTTTGGTCGCGAATATGTTTTTATTCTGGCCGTTCTGTTTTTATTTGCTGAAAACGTTGCTTAGCTGCTTTTCAGAAGAAAGCTCAATAATTTAAAACAAGAAAAGAGAAACAAATCACAGCAGGGAGTTAAAAATCCAGTGTTAACACCGCCAACCAGCACACAAACAATAACATTTAATGTCTGGACAAATTAAAGGGTTTTTATTAGTGTCAAAAAGGGAGTAAAGATGGCAATTCCAAATCCTGTCTGATCTTGGAAGCTAAGCAGGGTCAGCCCAGGTTAGTACTTGGATGGGAGGCCACCAATAAATGTCAGGTTCTATTCCAGAGGAAAGAACCAGGAAAACTAACTTTCTGGATACCTTGTCTAAGAAAACCCTACAAAATTCATGGGGTGGCCATGGGTCAACAGGTGACTTGAAGGCGCATACGCACAACATCAAGAGCAAAGTCCAGAGAAAGAGAAGGGAGCATGGTCTGACCCTGAGTCTGTCCATTATGAACTTTCTGAAAGTGCATCTACACTAGAGAAATAATGCAGTTTGTTTGGTACCACTTTAAGTGCTGTGGAATCCTGGGATTTGTAGTCTTGTCTGCATGGAAAGGGGTGGTCCTTGTAGCCTCTTCCAATTCTGTGATTTTAAGGTCTTTAGCCTTTTCTGCTAAAGAGGACTGGTGCCACCTCACCAAGCTGCAAATCCCAGGTTTCTGCAGAATGGAGCCATGGCAGTTGAAGTGGTGTCAAACTGCATTAACTCTGCAGTGTAGACACACCCTAGGAGAGGCAGTGAGGTGCATTGGTTTGCATTTGGGACTAGGGCTCCTCCGGGAGATGAGAGTTTGGGCCCCTGTTCAGCCTCATACCCACAAGGGCTCCTTGGACAAGTCGCACTCTCTCAGCCTCATAGGAAGGCAAGGGCAAAACTCGGACTCAGTGATAAGCTTACCATAGGGTTGCCATAAGTCAGATGGCACATGAAAACAGCAGCAACAAACTCTAAGCAAGTCTTGCAATTGGGTCCTGACCTCCCGTTTGCAAAACTAAAACGAATCTGGAAAAATAAAGCCGAAAAGGAAGAGCGGTGACTCGCGTCATCCTAAAGCACCCTAAAAATCTCCGAAGGGTCAACGGCAGAGAGGCCCTGGCTATGAATATTCATTTGTTCTCTTAAACCTTTTTCCTAAGAATGCCAAAGGAAAAGTCATTAGCTGCCCAGAGATCATAGAAGGTGGCTTAGAAATGCAGCTCGATTAAGACTGTAGACAGAGATTAAGTCATCATCTGTTTAAGAGTTTTATGGCAAATTAGAAGAAGACGGGGAAAAATCAGATAAAACCAATGGCTGTCCATCTTGGCTCAGAGGTGAGTGGCTGTTCTTTGGCCTTTGCAACTATATTTGCTGTTTTGCAGCTACCTTAAGCCCTCAATATTCATCAGAGAGAGGAGTGTTGCCAGGCCATCCCTCTATGCAGTTGGCGATATATTTGCATTCATTTGGGCATGTAATGGATGTGTGCACTTGGACATCTTGGCTTTTCCATCTGAAAAGCCTCAGCCACAATTCCCTTTGCATCTCACATTGAGCGCAGACCTGTCATGCTCCTGGAGAGACTGCCCTTCCTTTTCCCCTATTATCTCTGGCTGTCTTCTGCAAAAGGCTTTTATCCACACATCCATTTCAGTTTCTTTCCGGCAGCGCAGCATGTGCTGTATGCAGAACACCAAAGATTCCCCCATTTGCAGGGGTCTGTAGTCCAAGCCAGCTAGGAAGGGGAGAGGAGGAGAAAAGGCTTGCAATGCTCCTAGGAAACTGTCTTTACACCGAATTGGGGCCTTGGTGCATCTAGCTCAGTATTGCCAACTCTGGCTCTCCTTGCTTTCTGGCAATTGAATTTCCTAGGCTGCTGAGGACTGAACCTGTGACTTTCTAAATAGGCAAAGAGAAAGCTGCATTATATACAGACCTGGTTGTGTGTGTCTGGTATTGCCAGCTCTGACTGGCAGCAGCAGGGTTTTTGTTTCTGAATCTTCTACAAAAGATTATCCAACTTTTAAAGACCAAAATAAATTTACTGAGGTGACATTTTGCCCATAGGTTTCCAAGCACCTGCCCCTGAATGTCCAGAAATTGCATTTGTTTCAAGATCCTTTTAGGCAAAGAAATGGGACATCATCATCATGATCAGTGATGGTGAACCTTTTAGAGGCCGAGTGCCCAAACTGCAACCCAAAATCCACTTATTTATTGCAAAGTGCCGTGTCCCACTGGCTTTCTAGTAACAAACTCTGGCAAACTCTATGCCGGGGCAATGGCAGATGTGCCCACAGAGAGGGCTTTGAGTGCCACCTCTGGCACGCATGCCATAGGTTCACCATCACTGATCATGATGATGATGATTTACAGTGGGCCTTGGTATCCGCTGGGGTTTTGTTCCAGGACCACCCCCCATGGATGCCAAAATCTATGGATGCTGAAGTTCCATTATGTACAATGATGTAGTAAGACGTTGTCCCTTATATAAAATCAAGGGTTGTTTTGGGGAGTTTATATATAGTTTTTGAATATTTTCAAGCTGTGGATGCTTGAATTTCGGATAATGAATCCGTGGATACAGAGGGCCGACTGTATGGCAAATTTTGATCTGTTAATGAATCAATGAATCAATTAGTTAAAATTCGAGCCCTCTGACACTTGGCAGCAGCCCACTCCTGAGTTTGTTTTAATTCACTTCCAAATGATCTTAAGATCTTGTTTTGTGCCTCGGTTGCACTTCCAATGGAATCTGTCAGGGAGCTCTGGTGCCACAACAAACTACAGATAATGCCATTAAATTGAGCCATGACAGTTAAAGCGGTGTCAAATTGGATTATTTCTCCATTGCAGATGCAGGCGTACAGTTTCCAAGGAGGCAGCAGGTGCAAAGGAGCAACAGGAGGGCCAAGGAAAGCCATCAAATTCATCCGCTAGATTTTGCAACATCATTTTTGGATGGTGTGTATATATGTGTGTGTGTGTGTGTGTTGGGGGAGTTTGGTGGGAGAGAGGAAGGTGGGAGAGAAAGAACCGAACTCGAGAAGCCTTCCTAAAAATACAGCTGAAATGACAAATTAATGTTCCTCTTGATGGGAACGTGGAGAGTGAATCAGGGGAAGCTGGTGATTAAAAGATAATAAGTGCTTTGCTTGTTTATAAGCTGCGTGCTCAGACCTGGAGAGGAATATTTTTAGAGCTTAGACTTGGGCAAAGGCACACATGGGCTGGAGGCTGAAAACAACCTCCCGGGTCCTTGTTTGGTCTCCAAACAGAAAGGAACCCAAACCTGGCAAAGATTTTGGGGTGTAACCCTAGCTGGTTACCCTGCCATGCCTTTGAACCCAGGACAAATAGAGACCCATCCAACCATCCAGGATCTATTTTGCAGTGTGGTGGGCTGAACACTTGCACTGATCAGAGCAGAAACAACTGTTGCATGTGGAGGTCACATCTAGGTCCATCCCATTGATTCAAGAGGTCCGCTCCATTTGTGAGGAAGACTCTGGACAGACACAGTTGGCAACCGTAGCTGAATGGTAGGACACATCCTTTAAGGGCAGTAGGCCCCCATGGCTCTGTGAATGATGGTAAATCAACTCCTTTTTGCAGAAGATCCCAGGTCCCATTCCTTGCAGCATCTCCAGGAGAGGTGAGGAAGGAGAACCCACCTGGAGCCCTGGAAGAGAGCTATAGTCACTATCACACTGCAGAAATGATCAATGTTTTATTTTTCTTTTATATTGATTTTTAAATCAAGCCTGGTTAGGGTTAGAGAAAGAGAAAAAAATTCTAGGGGGAACTGCAGAGGTTAGTTGGGGAAACAGAGGCTGGGTCCATAGAAGTAATCCATGGCTCTGTTCTATGGATTTATAGTTTGGTGAGACACCAGGGCTCTCTGGCAGAGAAGGCTAAACATCTCACAAAACTAGAGATCCCAAAGACCCCATAGCACTAAGCCATGGCAGTTAAAGTGGTGTCAAACCATTTTTTCTTCAGTGTAGCTATAGAAATAATTCAGTTTGACACTGCTTTGTCTATCATGGCTCTATTCTATGGATTTGTAGTTTGGTGAGACACCAGAGCTTTCTGGCGGAGAAAGCTAAATATCTCACAAAGCTAGAGATCCCAGGACTCCATAGCACTCAGCCATGGCAGTTAAAGCGGTCTCAAACTGCACTAATTCTGCAGCATAGATGCAACCTTTGGTTGCCGCTTTGATTGTTTGGTAACAGAAAGGCGGGGTATAAATAAAGTTTTTATTGTTATATTAAATATTGGGCCCAAACAGACAGGCCAAAATAAAGCTGCTTTGGGTCACTTTGGAGGTATGCTTTTTAAATGACACGTGCATCTTAAGAGGCCCAAAGTTGTGCCAAAGCCATGATCTAGTCCTTAGGACTGGAGCGTAGTTTTGGCGTGGCTTCTGGCCTCTTAGGATGCATACATCATTTAAACAGCATACCTCAAAAGTGACTTGAAGCAGCTTTATTTTGGCCTGTCTGTTTAGGCCCATTATAACCTATGTCTGCCAGTCAGAGCTGACAATACCAAACCAGAGCATCATTCCAAATCCAAGCGAAGGCACCACACAATATACAATATAAGGGTACAATAGAGGAATATTTGTCTTCCAAGGTGGCCTCCAGCCGGCTTGTCCTTATGGCACCCCTGAAGGCAGCCCCGTGAGGTATAGTCCAGATTAATTTTCCAGCTGAAACATTCAGGATGCATTCTCTGCTTTTGGAAATATTGCACCCTTCGGAAAAAACACCACAGGTCCAGCCTGTGAGTTTCTCACCCTTGAGGTGGTGTGTACCTATTAGGTTTCTAATGGCTGAAGAGACACCTCCGGTTGCAGGTGAGGAAGATGTCCTGAGCGCTCAAGACAGATTGTCTTATGAGAGAAAGGCCAGCTCCATCTTTTCAAAGGCTGGGTTTTGTTTTATTTTTTGCACCTAAAATCCTCCCTCTTTGAAACTAGAAAACTTCCTGTTGTTGCAACAGACAATCGCTCTGCAAGAGCAGCTGCGGCTTGAAGTGGAGAAGCATTTGGCAACCGCATCAAAAATCAAGAATCTCTCTCTCTCTCTCTTCGTGGCAAAATTGTGCATTCATCTCCCAGCTTTTGAGAGAGAAGGGGGAAAAAATAGAGAGAGAGAGAGAGAGAGAGAGAGAGAACGATTTGCAATTTAACTTTTCTGTAATGAGCTCCTGCTATTATATGGATTCATAATAGCTGGTTTGGCTGGAACAGATTGTTGGTGCAACTGGTTTACAAAACATTTTTCAATGCGAGCCTTGCTTTTTCCCCCCTTCTTGTTTTCAAAAGCAACAGCTGCTCAGCCTGATAATTATTGTATTCCATCAAAATAAACTTACCAACTTACTCCTTAATGCTTCCCTGTGCAGTTTCCCAATGAATCTGGTAAATTTTAGTAAATTTTTAGTGAATGCTAAATGGCATTAACCCTGTAGACTGTTTAAAAACAACAACTTCCACTCCCACGTATATTTATTGGTGTTTCTGTAAGTATTAAATCCATACCAGTTTTAGTAACTTGTAAACCACCTTGAGTTGCATTATTGGGGGCAAAAGCAGGATACAGATTGATCATGACCAACATCATCAGCTATATTTCTCCCTCTTTATATTGGAAAGAGGTGTACCAGAAGATACAATGGTGCCAAACCCGGTTTAGCACCGCTTTAACACTATTGTGGCTCAAGGCTATGGAATTCTGGGTGTTGGTATCCATTAGAGTTTGGTTCCAAGATACCTCTGTGAATACCAAAATCCATGGATGCTCAAGTGCCATTAAGCACAATGGCACAACAAAATAGTGTCCCTTATATAAAATAGCAAAACAAGGGCTTCTTTTTTTTGGAACATTTTCAAGCTATGGATGTTGAATCCATGAATAAAGAATCATGGATATGGAGAGAGGACTGTAGTTCCAGGCGCATGGCGGCGGGAGATCATCTTCCCAATCCTGGCAAGTAATGTGTTCAAGTGCCCTTGCCATTATGGCAGTCCAGCCAGAGCCAAACCTTGAAAGGCTGCACCCACATTGGAGAAATAACTTGGTTTGGCACCGCTTTATCTTGTTGTCTGTCTTGAGGCTATGGAATTCTGGGAACTGGAGTTTGTTGTGGGCCCCACAAGAAACTCCAACTCCCAGAATTCCATAGCCTTGAGCCAGGGCAGTTAAAGCAGTGCCAAACCAGGTTATGTCTCTAATGTGGATGCAGCCTTAGAGTGAGAAGCTCTGAATATTTCTTTGCCACTTCGTTTTCTTTGCATACCATCAGGCCATTTTCTACACAATCTCTATCTGTATATTTGATCACAATGGAGTTGGCATCTGGACCTGGGGGCCTTTAACCTTTGCTATGTAATCCTCTGTAAGAGGGAAAAGGAGAAAGGCATCCAAATTGGCCACAGCCACTGATGCAACTCCCGCGCTTCCTCAGTCGTTGGGTTCTCCAGCCATAATTGCACTTGCAGAGGGGGCCAGCCAGTTGTCAGACTCCCCCCTTGTCTTCTACCTTATCCTATTGATTTCGTCTGGACCATCAGAGCACAAGATAGAATCGGTCTGGACCCAGCTAATAAGAGTCAGTGCCCAAAGGCGCATGAACACCATGCGCCATGTGCCTTGGGTCACCATGACACAAGCCCTTTTGACACAAGCTGGAGGCAGCGGTGGTGCTTGGCTCCCGTGAGAAGTGTGTGTCTGTCTCTGTGTTTGTATTGAAGGAGGAAAGGTCTGGAAGTGAGAGCCACGTTGAAGAAAACTGCTTCTACATAGGAAATGTTGCCTGTTTCTGGCGAGTTCACGTTCAGTTATATACATACAAAACATGTTCTGAGCCATGTGGCAAAACATCTTGGTGCGTTCCGCTGAGACGGTAACACCTAGAACACCGAAATTCGACAAGAAGGACAGGGTGACATATGTAGGGTACGGAGATGTCTCATCCATATGGTCGCCATGAGTTGGGGACAACTTGAGGGCAGTTAACAACAAACAACATGTAGTTTGGAAACAGCACTTGCCCCTTATAAGTCAGTTTGTGTGCCTGCCATGCCCCTTTGTTGCTGTGTTGGTGCCATGACATGTTTTTTTTTTAATTGTATATAAAATTGGTTTAATTGCTAGCTTAGGCTGGAGCTCTCTGGCGGAGAGCTTCGGATCAAGATTTTAAAGGATGGTGCTGAATTCTGGAACTACAGATAAGTTACACAGCTTAAATAACTCCTTTGAGGTTTGGACTAAAACTCAGAGTGGCTCCATAGACACCTCTGACCTGGGATCCATCAGGGGCTCTGGGCTGCTTGCCAATCGCCATCATGTTCTTCCACTTTCGTCTTCCCACCCAAAGGAGACCTTTGGACCTCCTGCTTTTTCACGCGGAAACTTCCCACCCTCAGACTCTGCTTCCCTGGTATTTTGAGAGCCTCCAAAATTAACAGGGCTTCTTTTTTTCTTTTTAAAAGCAGAGATATAATGTTGATTTTTTTTCCACAGGCAAATCTGAGCCGGGAGCCTTGCTGTCGCCAGCTTGTGTGCCTCCTCCTCCTCCTCTGGCAGGATCGCATGCAACCTTCCTGCTGTCAGTGTGCCGCGTGCCTGCCTTTCCAAGTGTCCATCTCCCACTCAGAACTGCCAATCCCTGCCTCCGCCATGTGTGATGTTCCAGTAGAGAAATACCTCCAAAGGGTTCCACTGTGAGCTGGCATTGACTGCCGCCTCTGCGCATCAGCTGCCACATCTCCTCCATGGAGCATCTGGCTTTCTCTTGGCATTAGAGAAAACCCAGCAGAAGCCCATCATGGCACCTGGCAGCACCACTTCTGCCAAGGAGCCCCAGGCCTTGGACGAATGTGGCACGGTGCATTTGCTGCTTCACAAAACTGGTAGAAGGGCAGCAAGGACCCCTCTTTCCCTTGTGGCTGTGACTTCCAATAGCACCTGTGAAGGTAAGTGCATCCACTTCTTTTTGGACTACAACTCACACAGTCAAGGATCATCCAGTCCATTTCTTTCATTCCACTTTTGGAAATCCACAGCTAAAGCCCCTCTGAGAGATGGGCATCCAACCTCTGTTTAAAAACCTCCAGGGAGGCTTTTGCCACCTCTTTCCAAAGCAGTCTGGACACAGCTCTTGAGGTCAAGAATTCTGGCTGATGCTTAATAGGAATCTCCTTTCTTATAACTGAATCCATGGTTTCAGGCCCTGCGTTCTGGAGCAGCAGAGAGCAAACTCACTCCATCTTCCATGCAATGACAGCCCTTTTGCTATTAGAGAGCCAATGGGGCTTTGTGGTTTTAGTGCCAGATTACAACTTTGGAGACCAGGGTTTGATTCCTTGGTCTACCATAAAACCCACTGAGGGATCTTGGGTGATCAGTCTCAGGGGAAGGCAATGGCAAACCCTCTCTGAACAAATCTTGCCAAGAAAACCCCATAGTAGGGTTGCCCTAAGTCAGAAATTACTTGAAGTCCCACAATAGCAACAATTCGCATATCACCTCTCCAACTTCTCTTCACCAAACCAAATATGCCCAGCTCTCCAAGGGCTTGCTCTCTGTACCTTTGGCCACCCTTCTTGGGACACTTTCCAGCTTGTCCATATCTATCCTTCTTAAAGTGTACAACACAGAACTATAGAGGACATGCTGGATGGGGAATTACAACCATGTAAAGGTGAATTGTGATGTTTGTGCAATGCCTGCATTCTCAAGCAGAGATGTGGCTTCTTCTCTGGAACCATTGTGCAAACAAAGCCAACAACATAGTCTGCTATGTGCCCCAGTGCACAACTGAAAACAGTGAGCATCAGAATATGTTGCTCATTGCACTGGGAAATGTTGCAGAATGGGGATCCTGGATTCCACAATGGGTCATCTTATATCATGCCCTATTATGCATCATTGCAATTCACTATTATGGTTGTGTGTCACATCAGGAGTACCACCACTGTAATATTGCACATACTAGCCTCTGAGGCCGAATCCTGGCCATTATTTTTATTGCCGCCGCCACCACCACCTTCATCTTCATCATCATCCCAATATTTCCCAGAGGCAGCAACCAAGTACTTGTGATTCCTCTCCAGCAAATACAGTCCCTTCCAAAATCTTCCCTCAACTCACCCCAGTCCAAATCCATCCTCTTCACCCACACCTGGACCTTGTCCTCCAAACCTTTGCTGTTGTTGTTTTTTGACCTATTTTATGCTTCACTGTCAGGAACATCAGCCTGCCTCTGGCAAAAAAATGCGGCATTGAATATTGATAAGTTTTTGCATTTTAAATCTTCCTCAAGGACACTGAAGGGCCCACAAAGAAATGCCTGCAGAAAAGCGTGTGGCTGGAAGCATTTGGACACCGGACATTTATTTATTTATTTTTACCATCCTCTTTGGGAAATAATTTTTAAAAAAAGAACAAAAGAGAGTTGTGACAGTGTTATCACATATTAAAAGGAAATCTTTACCCCCATTCCCAGTCACTAAAGCTGAACATAGGAGTTTGCTCTGACTGCATCAAAGGCCGTACATTTTAAGAGTATAGTGGCAGCAGAACAGAGGAGAAAAGGAAGGGTTTGCAGTGAGAAAACACATTTGGACTCGCATGGTCTGCGGGTGCCTCTTTGTTTTGTTTTTCTAGATCGCTCAGGATGCCACATTGGACACAGTAGTCAGTAGCTTCCACATCACTAATAAAGGTGGTTAATCTGCTCTGGTTTTAATACAAACCTCAAAGGCATTATGAGCAAGGTGCTGAACTTCTCCACCAAATAGATTCAGCCTCCTTGGATGGCTCTTTCAAAGGCCAGCCTGAACTTTAAAGAAACACTCTTGAGATGCTCAACCGAATCTCCAAAAGAATCCCAGTGCCTCTTTCAAAGGCCAGCCTGAACATTCAAGGCTCTCTCTGAGAGGCTGAACCATAATCCCCCAAAAATGCAGCATCAAGGAAAACTTATTTAAATTTCAGGATACACCCCAGATTGGATCCACTGCTCGGCTGACACAGGATCCACCTCCTCCCCTGCCTTATGCCTTCCTCTCTCTGCCAAGGGCTTGTGGGTCCCTTGAAGGAAGCAGAGGGGAAGGAGCCAGGAAACACAGCTGCGGCATCCTTGGCCTTCTTTCAGCAAAAGGAGGGAGCTAGTGGCTGAGAAAGAACTAAGCAGGAGGCAAGAGGGTAGCTCTTTATCTCCCCCCCCCCAAGAATCACAGAATTGGAAGAGACCCCCAGAACATCCAATTCAACCCCCTTCTTCTGCCATGCAAGAAGACACCATCCAAGCCCTTTCTGGCACAGATGGCCATCCAGCCTCTGTTTAAAAACCTCCAAAGAAGGAAACCCCACCAGTATCTTCCACTGTGAACATCTTCTACCATCAGACAGTTCCTCCAAATGTTGAGCTGGAATCTCTTTTCCTGGAGCTTGCATCCATTGTTCCTCATTCTAGTCTCTGTAGCAGCAGAAAACAAGCTTGCTCCTTCCTCAATATGACATCCCTTCAAGTATTTAAACAGGGCTATCATACCACCTCTTAACCTTCTCTTCTCCAGGCTAAATATCCCCAGCTCCATAAGTTTCTCTTCCTAATGTTGAGAAGGAATCTCTTTTTCTGTAGCTTGCATCTATTGCTCTGGGTCCCAGTCTCTGGTGCATCAGAAAACAAGCTTACCCCATTCTCAGTATGACACCCCTTCAAATATCTAAGCATGGCAATCATGTCACCCCTTAACCTTTTTTCCTCCAGGCTAAACATGCCCATCTCCCTAAGCTGCTCCTCAGAGGACTTTTAGTTTCCAAACCCCTGACTCCTTAAAACACACACATACACCATGATCTGTGGGCATGGAATGGCGCATGCTGCTCTTGCTCCTTGTGGAAGTGGGGAGAAGCCATTTTGCAGGGTTCTTGTGCCACACAGTAAAGCAGCCTGGTAACCAGTTCCCTCCTGTCTGACTGATGGCAGCAGAGACTTTGGGCTATTCTTGGGCAGATAGGGGAGTCCCCCCGCCCCAGTGTCAGAGATCCTTTAAGAATGTAATATATGTGTGTTTGTATGAGTGTGTGAATTGTGCAAGTGTGTAGGGGCTTCTTGGGTTGTAGATTTTTAAAAAGGAATGGTAACCATCATCTCAATTTGAAAGGAGATTCCAAGGTGTTGAGCTCTGTCCCTGAATTAGGTCCAGGCCCTTGGGTAGCTGCTTTCAAAACCTGGAATAAAACCGGAGCAGATTCATTGCCTGCTGACATGGGAGCCACACAGCAAGGAGGAATATAGAACCACTTCTCCTGGTACCTGCTGCCTACAAGCGCAGGTCTGTTTGGCTCCAAATACCTGTTTTCTGCCCCTAAACCTATTTTCAGCGCAGGAAAAACATTTTGTGGAAATGAAAGCTTGAAGTGCAACGAATCTTGCAGCTGGCCTCCTTCCTTTCCTCAGGAAACTTTGTGTTCCTGGAGGGTGCAACAATTAAACAAGGGGCCTCCACAGCTCTGCCACAACCCCTGCCCTCCTCGCTGGGTAGCATCTCGCCTTTCCAACAAAAGGCCACGCAACCACAGCTGCTGATCCAAATGTGTTTTTATTGGGTATACTGGTTTCCCTTTAAGCTTCGGAGTGCTTCAGATTTCACCCATTGGTACAGGACGGACGCTGGCACTGCCCTTGGAAGTCCAAATGCAAACTGGACCCAGCATCTCAGGTCTGGCCAGAGGGAGACCGCCAGCCCTGAGTGCGAGAGTACTTTTCATGGGCTTCGTCCCACCTGCAATGTCAAAGGCTGACCCACAAGTGGTGGGGTTGCTCCCAGCGCCTCGGCAGGGATGGAGTAGGGCAGGGGACAGGGTCTTCTGCCCCCAAGTACTTGAGGTGAGCATGGAAAAGATGAGAAAATACAGAGCCCTTCCTAAACCGGTCAAAATGCCTGGGGAGGGGGATCCCCGCTTCTCTTCCAATCCTGTGGTAGGAAACTGGATTCCAGAAGATTTAAAGCATGCACACGATAACAGTGAAACCCCGCAACCCCAAGACACCAGCGTCATTGGATATATCCCAGGACAGGAGGAGGGACAGCGGTCTCAGTCTTTGGATAAGCTCTTGGCTGTTTTTGAGCCTGCAAGTTTCCCACAGGAGTTGTTTCTGGGCCAAGCCTACATGGAAATGGCATTTCTGAGAGAGGTGAGGAGCGATGGGCACAGGGGGCACAGTCGCACCCCTCTCCAGAGGTCCCCATGTGGATGCCATGTTCACACAGTCCACTGGGCAGCCCTTTCTCCTGTGCACATGGACAAAGCTCAGTGCCCACGTATGGCCATAGACTGAGACAAGTTTTGGGAGACTGGAACCGAGTCAGGTTGCCGGCTGTGTTGGTTTCCAAAATGAGACAGAACCAAAAAGGGAAGTCCCAGCCCAGGCTGGGGGCAGGGGAGGCCCCTTAGGATTTCTATTGGAAAAACAAACAAAAAAAAACCAAAAAAAAAACCAGAGGTTGCACTAGAAACACCATCACAGGGGAGGGAGTGGAGGGGGCTTGGTTGGTCATGTCATGCAGTCTCTATTACATATCTCTATGGACAGAGCCCAGCAAGAGAGAGGGCCCTTGGCCAAACCGGGGCCACGTTTGACCTCAGACTGGAGTGGTTCGTCTGTTGGCTTGGTTGTTGTGCAAAGAGTCCTTGAACTCTTTGGGGAGGGAGTTGTGGATCTGTAGGAACCCGTGGTCCCTCTCCGAGTTGAGCAGCGTCCCGATCGTCACCTTGGAGGGGTCTCTGGAGAGGGTGAACATGGAGATGTCGGTGGAAGGGATGGCACCGAAGCTCTTGCCAATGGGAGACAGGTCCCTCGAGCGTGGCTCCGTGGAGCGGGAGCTGGATCTCCGCCGGAAGCGGTAGCGGTAGGTGGGCAAGCGGGCGAAGGCGGACTTCTTCAGCAGGGCCACAGAGTGGGACTTGGCCCGCATCTGCCGGTGCTTCTCGATGTACATGTGGACAGCGATTACCCCCACCATCTCCGCAATGATGAAGGATAAGGCCCCAAAATAGAAGGACCAGCCGTATGAGTAGCTTTTCTTGGAGTCGCTCTGCCCAGGGTCGCCAGCGTTTGCAGAGATGTAAACTATAATTCCAATGATGTTGCTGAGCCCTGAAAAGGAGAAAAAGGTTCCACATTGAGTTTGCTTAACCCACTTTGCGCCTCTTTTGATTCAGGCGAGAGGTAAGAGAGCCCTAATTCTGAATTTGCAAACACAGCAAAGTGTGTTAAACCTTTAAGAGGAATTCTGAGGTTCCAGCCTCCCTTAGAAGCTGTGGAAGTGAAGGCAAACAAGCAGCCAAAAGCGAGGATGGTCCACCTCCACCTCTCAGTCCCTTTGCTTCTCACTTTCCAGAAGGGAATATT
Source organism: Sceloporus undulatus (assembly GCF_019175285.1). Lineage (NCBI taxonomy): Eukaryota > Metazoa > Chordata > Lepidosauria > Squamata > Phrynosomatidae > Sceloporus > Sceloporus undulatus. Next base: position 992,029 of record NC_056529.1, on the reverse strand, counting down.
CAGGAGTCAGGACACTTTTAGAAATCTGCAGCTGCAAGACTAAAGCCCCCAGACCATATCAACCCAACACCATCCCTAAATCCAGCGCAGCAAAAAGGTTTTATTGGCAGCAGCGGCAAGAGAGGCAGAGGGAGGGTTTGAGTGCAAGCATCCACCCGTTACTCCATCTGCCGCAGATACAAAAGTGTAGGAAGCTAAATCTCCAGGGCTCTAGCAAGTAACTTGAACTGGTGTCTGTGTGACAGACAGGCAGACAGATACATAAGAGACCAGCTGGACTGGAGCATCTTCTCGCTCCTGACTTTTCTAACTTGCCAACTGTTTGCTATCTAAATTGCTGCTGTCAGGCTATTGATATTGGTGAGATCTCCATTAGATCAGTGTTGTGTAAATATCCTCATGTGGAGTTGTGCATGGATTGTGCCACACAGCCCTTGTTGTGCTGAATGGCCACATTGCACTATGGAGCAAATGTGCATATCAATGCCCCGGCACAATGGCTTGTTGTTGATGTTGTGTTGTGTTGTGTGTCTTCAAGTCATTTCTGACTTATTGCAACCCTGTCATGGGGTTTTCTGGGGCTGAGAATGTTGTCATCCAGTGGGTTTCCATGGCCAAACGGGGAATTGGACCCTGATCTCCCAAGTCGTAGCCCAACACTCAAACCACAACGCCAGGCTGGCTCTCATGGCTGGCACAGCACTGGCATAATGGCACCTACAGTATGTGCAACTCCCCTTCTGTAACTTGGAATGAATTTAGACATTCTTTCACATTAGACAAAACTGTCCAACTGCTTCCATTGGCAAACGTACCCATGCATAACAAGGCTCTGGCTGTCAATGTTTTTAGCAATAGTTTGCATATTTTTATGATGTAGTTTAGTACTGTCCTTGGCACTTTTGGATCAGGCTGCAAACCTCCTTCAGTGCTCATGTACAGAAAAGTGAGCTGTACATTCTTGGGAACAAGTGATCCCCAAAGCATGTGTTTAATGCCCCAGATCCCAGTGATAAGAGTCAGCAGCGGCTAACAGCGGCCAACTTGGGACTCACCTGCCGACACAAAGAAGATCCCTGCGCTCAGGATGACATTGAGTTTGCTCTTGTAGAACTCACTGGCAGCCACACAGAGGCCTCCGAAGAAGAGAAGACCAACACTTAAGATGGGGAAGATACTAGATGCTCTCACTGCACCTGGACGAGAGGGAAGCAGCCCTCATTACGTGAGACAAGGCAGGATTACAAAGCGTCTGCACTTCAGAATTAGAGCAGATCCATCCCAGATTAGCCATAGCCATAGCTCCATCCCATGGGTTCCCTCCCAGAAAGCTCTACTGCAGAGATAGGAACCATGCCACCCCCCAGATGTTGTTGTTATACTGCAATTCCCTACATCCATTAGCAACACAAGCTGGGCCTGATGGGAGTTGCATCTCAACCAACAACGGAGAGTGGCATGATTGCCACATGGAACAGAATGATCTCTACAGGACAATAACTTCCAAGCTGCACTGAGAATAAGGATTTGGATTCAATTGGGGTACCTTGGAAAATATGGTTTGGGGGAATGCAATGAGTGGGTGAATCTACTCCAAATTTTTGGACCCAGCTCTAAAAGTGCTCTCCGAGGGGATGAATCTAGTTTGGAGACAGAAATCAACACCTCGGATTGCAATTTCAGAGTGCAAACTGATGCCCCACTGAACATATAACAGAATTCCCCTGTGGCTTCTCTATAGATTTCCGTTCACTGTTTGTTATTATTTGCTGTTTTGTCTACCTCAGCTTATGGAGACCCTTTGGATGGATAAGCTGGGATCCTCCAATTGCTTGTGGGACCCCCTTTGCTTGCAAGTGATCTTCAGCCTCCCACCTCCCACAGTTTGTGAGATAAAGACAGCCTTTGAAAATCAGGAGAGAGAAACTCACGCAGGAGGTATTCGGCTGCATCCTGGTCATAATCGGCGTCTTCGGGAAAATGGTTGATTTGCTTACAGATGCCCCTGAACGTCCCTGGGAAGAAAGGAGACAAAGAGGACCAAAAGGTAGGGCTCACTTCTGATTGTGCCCCAGGCCTCCCCTTCCTTTCCCTTCCTTCATCCTGCCATGGTTCCCGCTATCAGGAAAAAGCTCCGTTTCTTTTGTTCAGTTCAGTTTAATTTTATTTCTGTATCCCACTGTTTCTCCCAACATGAAACCCAAGACACCTAACAGCATAGATTAAAACAAAATGCAGTTTTTAAAAAAGGTTTTAATGTTGTTGTATTTTTTAAAAAAGGAAATCCCATTAAGACATCCTATTGAAATCAGCACTAATTTAAAACAGTATAAAAGCTGGGAGACCAGGGTTCAAATTCCAGCTGGGCCATGAAATCCACTGGGTGATCTTCAGGCTACATGCGCAAGGTGCATATGAAACATAAATTAATTTGTACTTAGACATGGGTTCCATCTCCAAGTACATATATATGCAAATGCAGGTAATCCAAAATCCTCCTCCCCAAAAAATCCAAAACACTGTTCAGCTTGTGGTCCACTAAGACCCCTAGATCCTTTTCACACTTACTGTTGTCAAGCCAGGTGTTCCCCCATCCCATATTTTTGCAATCCCCATTTTTCCTGCCTATGTGTGGTACCTTGTGCATCTCCTTGCTGGAATACCTTTTGTGACTTTGGCCCAACTTGGGATCATCCAGCCTTGGAGGTGGAATTAGCCCCCAAAGGTGCTGACATTGTCCAGTCCAGCAACATGGAAGCAGCCCCAGTCAAGGAATGGGAGCCCAGTTCAGGCAATGGAGGAGTCTCTGCCCCCACCGCCCCAATGGTTCCTGGGCATGCGTCCAAATCCTGCCACTTAATGATGGCTTTTGAGTGAAGGATGCTGATGACCAGACCCTGGCGGAAAAGGAGTCTGCGAGGTGGGCAAGAGAGCTGCCTTTCTCAGCACAACTTGGCCTGTTTTTATGGGTTTTATGGCAATATCAACTCTCTCTCTCTCTCTCTCTCTCTCTCTCGAAAGCGGCTTCTCCATCCCAAGCAGCACCTCCTCCCTTTTATATGAGGACACGAAATGCATCTTGCATTTTGAATCCAGCTCAGTTCCCTTGAATTCACATTGCTGACTCCTTTCCAAAAGCAGGCCTCCTGCTCACCCTCCGCTCCCTGCTTTAACTCTTTCTTGCCATTTCCCATCCCCAGGAACCAGAAAGGCAGCTAAAACGGGGCCAAGACAGCATTGGGCTTAGCAGCTGCAGGCCAACAGCCAAGTGATTGTCTCTACCAGTCTGTTTGCACAAGGCTGACGTTTACTAGCGGGCAACAGCCTTAGACTTAATCGATCGCACAACTCATCAATGCAGGCATCTCCTTGAAACGATTCCTACTTTCCTAAGGCATGGCTGTGCCAGAGCATCGCTGCACCTCTGCTATAGCTCTGTGTTACAGCAGGAAAGTAAGCTGTCATCCCTTGCAGGCCAATATCTTATTTGACACTGATGGAAATTAATGCTCCAGTAGCAGGCTTATAATGCTGAGGGGTCTGTTTTTGCCGGCAGGCAAGACCTTTTTGCAGAGAGAGGCCTTTGGCCTTCAACTGGTTGCAGCAGGGTCTTTTAATGGCTGTGCTCTACTCTTATTGCTAATATGTTCTATGCATATTACTTAAACGTTTTAATACAGGTTGAAATCTTTCTTATCTGGAATTCCAAAATCCGAAACATTCCAAAACCCAAAATTGTCTACATGGGTGGCTGAGACAGTGTCACTTTTGCTTTCCGATGGTTCAGTGAACACAAACTTTGTGTCACACCCTACATTATTTTTAAAAAAACATTGTGCATAAAATTACCTTCAAGCTATGTATATAAAAAAAAGGTGTATTCAGGACATAATTGGATTTCATGTTTAGATCTGGGTCTCACCGGATCTCATTATGTATCTGTAAAGATTGCAAAATCTGAAAAACTCCAAAATCCAAACAACAACAACAACAACAAAAAGGCCTTTGGTCCCAACAATTTTGGATCAGAGAGGCTCAGCTTGAGTTGAATGGCCTTTGTACTAAGCATGAGTGAAGATCCTGTGTTGTGCTTCTGTAGGACAAATATACACTCGAGTGGTTAAGTGGTGGCTGGACTATACCACCCTTCGGCCAACTGCTGACCAATGCTCCTGCTATGCTTCATGCCCACTTATGCATTGAGAAATAATGCACAGGGGCTGTTTCTGCTATCCCAGGGAACCGAGGGGTGCATTGAAAGTACTGATGAAACATTAGGAACCACCTGAGAATATCCAGTGACATGTGCAACCATTATACTTGGGCTTGTGCAGTGTTTAAGCAATGATGTTTTACAGACATGTAATTTCTCTTAGGTTTGTAGTTGTGTGGGGTTTTTTTGGACGTTATCTAGTCCAACCCCCAGCCATGCTGGAATGTCCCAAAAATACAACTACATGTCTAAGGGAAATTACATGGTGAATAAAAAAGAGCCAGTCTGGTGTAGTAGTTTGAGAGTTGGATGTCAATGGCAAGCCCCCTATGAAGAAACGTGCCAAGAAAACCCCATGATAGGTTTGACTTAGGCTGCATCCACACTGGAGAAATAACCCAGTTTGGCACCACTTTCACTGCCCTGGCTCAAGGCTATGGGATTCTGGGAGATGGAGTTTGTTGTGGGCCTAGAGTGGAGTAGAGCTCCACTCTGGGCTCCACAACAAACTCCAACTCCCAGAATTCCATAGCCTTGAGCCAGATAGAGTTAAAGTGGTGCCAAACTGGGTTATTTCTCCAGTGTGGATGCAGCCTTAGGGTCACCATAAGTCAGAAATGACTCGAAGGCACACAACAACAGCAGCAACCAAAGCACCTTCTTTTTGGTTTGTGTTGTATTTTGTTTTGCCATTAGGAAGTTTTTCATTTACCTGGTTGTTGTTGTTGTTGGATTAGAATACTGTACTTGGATTCGAATGCACAAGTACAACCCTGCGTCCATGCAAATGCAAATCTATTCTCCCTTGCTGGGTCGGACTGACCGCACATTTACATGGCTGGCCCTGGTCCACGAAACACAGTTGCAGCCACAACATTCTGGAAGATCTCCAAATTAATTGGAATGGATCATTGTTGGAATGCCAAGCACTTACTATGTTGCAGATCTTGTCCCTGGCAAAGGTGGGACTCAAACTCAGGCTTCCCAGAACTGAGTGGAGCCAATGCTCGCTTTCACCTCTTTACTCATCAGCAAGAAAAGGCAAGGCAAGTGAGAGCATGCCAGTGCAACGGCGCATGCCAGGAGGGTCCTTAGATTGCTGGGCCCAAGGAAGGTGCTAGGCTTTCTGTTTTGCAGATGCCTCCTGGGTGCTTGACAAGCAAAGACTGTTGCCAGCTGTCAGAAAAGGGCACATTGAGAGAGATGAGGGGTTGTCAAGATGGGAAAGATCATTGGGATAATGAAGGGCTGTATCTGGGCGGCTTTGATGATGACAGCAACAGAAGCAGCAGCAGCAGCTGTGGAAACGTCAGAAGGGGCCCCAGGGGTCATCTGGTTCAATCCTCGGCCATGCGGGAATGCACAGCCAAAGCACTCTTAAGAGATGGCCAGCCAACCTCTGTTTAAATAGCATAGCATAATGGTCTGAGCGTTGGACTATGGCTATGGAGACCAGGGTTTGAATCCTTGCTCAGCCCTGGAAATCCACTGGGCAACCTTGGGCAAGTCATGCTCTCACAAATCTTGCCAAGAAAAGCCCATGGTAGGGTCACATTAGCCTAGTGCAGTTAGACATAATGGTTGTAGCTATGAGGAAGGGGCCAAAATGGGACATTGGTCCCTCCCCACAATAAATGCCAACCCCTGCACTAAATTTACTTTTGTTCTCACATTTCTAGCATTGCAGTGACATAAAACATCCCTTGACCATTTAGAAACAGAATCAGTCTGCAAAGGGATCTTGTAGCACCTTTGAGACGCACTGCAAGAAACAAGTTGGCAGCATGTGCTTTCCTAGACTTGAACCTACTTCCTCAGATAGTCTAGGAAAGCACATGCTGCCAACTTCTTTCTTGCAGTGAGTCTCAAAGGTGCGGCAAGATCACTTTGCATCCTGATTCTACAGACTAAATGGCTATATTTTTTAATTTAGGAATAGAGTTTAGGAATCCCAAGAAAAGGGTCAAGCAAAGTCGCCCAGGGATTGTGAACACAGCGAACAGAGGAGTTTTAGGCATGGGCAATTTTTAAGGTCTCCATCTTTGCAATGCTAGAAAATTAGGGACTGGAGGAAAATGACAAGTGAAATGGGTTTTCCATTCATTTTCAGTAAAGGTCTATAGCCCAAAACCAGGCAAAGAAGGGAAGAGAGAGTCAGGGTCCGAATTGATGCAAATCAAAAAGGTCAGGAGTGAAACCACTTCTCTGCAGGACTCTGCTTTAATGGCTGAAATCACAGTCCAGCTCACTAGCAAAGAAGGTTCCATTTAACCATCTTTTTAAAGCAGCAGAAATACATAATTACTCAATAAAAGCCTTCATATATATATATATATATATATATATATATATATATATATATTCAGAGAGGTAGGTTTAATTAGACGGTTGGTATACACACTCAGCAATTACTCTCAACTGTTAATTAATTTTCAGTTCATTCCAAAAACGGGGCCCTTTGCACTGGATGCCTTGTTCAGATTTCTCCATTTTTTACATTCGTGGACTTTCTATAGAGTTTTGAGAGAAGCCAATCTCAGAGAAAGAAAGGGAATATAAAGAGAATGAGCGCTTCAGGCAAAATCAAACTATGAAGCGTGACTCCAGAGACCAGGATTCAAGTCCCTGCTCAGCCATGGAAAGCAATGGGTGATTTTGGGTGAGTCACATACTCTTGGCCCCAGAAAACCCCATTATAGGGTCTTAGGGCCACCATAAGTTGGAAACACACAACAAGAAGACTGGAAGGTAACCATAGCCTTTTCAATTCTCTATTTGATTACCATTCTCTTCATCCGCTTAAGAAATGACATTGTTCTTAATTAAGGCATTTACTGCCAACTGCATGAAAACCTATTTTCCTACTAGAATCATAGAATAATAGAGTTGGAAGAGACTGCAAGGGCCATCCAGTCCAACCCCATTCTGCCATGCAGGAACTCTCAATCAAAGCATCCCTGACAGATGGCCATCCAGCCTCTGCTTAAAGATCTCCAAAGAAGGAGACTCCACCATAATCTCTAAGGAAGGAGTGTGTTCCATTGTCGAACAGCCCTCACTGTTGGGAAGTTCCTCCTAATGTTGAGCTGGAATCTCTTTTCCTGGAGCTTGCATCCATTCCTCCATTGTCTCCTGTTCTCTGGAGCAGCAGAAAACAAGCTTGTTCCCTACTCAGTGTGACACCCCTTCAAATATTTAAACAGGGCTATCATATCACCTCTTATTCTTTTCTCCAGGCTAAACATCCCCAGCTCTCTAAGTCGTTCCTCATAGGACATGGTTTCCAGACCCTTCACCATTTTAGTTGCTCTCCTTTGGACATGCTCCAGTTTTTCAACATCCTTTTTAAATTGTGGTGTCCAGAACTGGACACAATATTCCAGGTGGGGCCTGACCAGAGAAGACTAGAGTGGCACTATTACTTCCCTTGATAGACACTATATGATGCAGCCTAAAATCTCATTGGCCTTTTTAGCTGCCACATCACACTGTTCACTCATGTTCAACTGGTGGTCTACTTGGACTCCTAGATCCCTTTCACATGTAGAAGTCTCTTGTTCATCCAGGTGTCCCCCATAATCCTATATCTGTGCATTTTATTTTTCCGCCCTAAGTGCAGTACCTTACATTTCTCTGTATTAAATTTCATTTTGTCAGCTTTGGCCCAGCTTTCTAGTCTATTCAGGTCATTTTGAATTTTGATCCGCAAATTTGATAAGTATGCCCCCAATTGAAAGAGTGGGAAAGTGTGGGGTGACCCACCCCTGCCCAAAAGATTGTACCCCCCCAATTCCTCCCACTTTGCTCTCCTCCACAGAGAAGGGACTCTGCACAGAGTGTGATCCGTCACATCACTGCCACCCACAGCGAAGCTACAGAGAGAGAGAGATGCAACCCTGGCTTCCAGCGTGCGAGTTGCTTGGAAACCTGGGTGCCGGTGGTGGGTGCTCTTTAAGACAAGACAGCCAGAAACAGAGAGCTGGGCTGCATTTAGAAACCGATGGATCGGATGCAAAGTTTCAGACCCAATGCAAAATGGATCAACCCCCCTCCCAATAGAGCACCTATTCATTTGCCTTTGCCCCCCACCAAAAGCACAAGACTTGATGCCAAGTAAGGCTCAACCAGTGCATGAACTGCAACAGAAGTTGGGACTGTACCAACCATGTTCTGTACCAATTCATGCTCTATTGTAGGCTTACTATAATAATTAGTAATAATAAATAATGTATTTATAGCCCGCCCAATCACTAGGAATCTGGGCGGGTTGCAACAGTAAAAATGCATTACAATAAAATACTAAATGATCCCTTCCCAACCCCCTCCCCAATATTAAAACTAGATGCATCAAGTCTTGTGCTTTGCCCTCACGAACATCACAAAGCCCTTCAGAACCACAGGCGCATAGGCTTACAGAATCCCAAGGGACGCCAAGGACCACCTAGAAAGTGTAAATGCAAGAAATCCATGGCTAAACCACCCCTGCAAGGTTGGACAGCAGCCAACAACAAAGGAGAGTCCACCATTTCCTGAGGGAGGCCTTTCCACAGATGAGCATCTCTTGCCATTAGGAAGATTTTTGTTGTTGTCTGCCTTCAAGTCACGTCTGACTTATGGCAAACCTATCATGGGGGGAAATTTCTTCAGAAAGGGTTTGCCATTACCTCCTCTGAGGCTGAGAGAGTGTGACTCGCCCAAGGCTATGTACTTTTGTGGCTGAGCTGGGATTCGAACCCTGGTCTCCAGAGTCATGGCTGACAGGCTCAGCCAAACCTATTTGACCTATATCTAACAAGTATCGGCTCTCCTTTTCCATCTATGCCCCCACCTGCATTTGTAAAAGGAGATGCCACCATTTGAGCTGGGAGCCTTCTGCTTTCAAAGCACACGCCTTCTTTTTCTTCTAATGTGGATTATGTTGTTGCGAATTAGATTGCTTCTATTAAAATTTAATAAATCATAATTATGGGGGGGAAAGACAAAGGGAGGATCCAGTCCTTCAAAGAAGTGGGATGTAAAAACACATTTAATAACAATAATGATAATATAGGGGGGAAAGTAACTCTCCCAAGCTCTGCTAGTAGCACTTGGTAATAGCAGTTCAAAGTAAAGCCATTTTCTGCTGATTTTTATCTAGAACGAAAGGCGTCCAACTGGAGACGGAAAATGAAATCGGCTTGGAAGTCAATTTGATGGACGTTATTTTTAAAAAACTCAGCAAGGAACTTGGGGAACTTTTCTCATCCCTTTATCAGCCTGGCTTAGGAAAATCTCCCTTCTTTCCAGCGCTCTGCTTTGGGCTGTCATATATCTATTGATCAACTCCTGATTTTGAGGATGTGGAGCCCAACTTTCAGCTAAAGGACTTTCAAACCTGCTTGCAGGGGGTTGAATGTGCAGAAAGACTTGCAAACACACAAAGACAACTGCACACATGCACTCCCTGCAACCCAGGCCTATAGATGGATGGGGTGCACGTACACCAGAACCAAAGTGTGTCTGCACTGCGCTCCTGCACCAATTTCACACCACTTTATTGGTCATAGCTCCCTCCCAAAGGCTTGGTACCCAGAAAAGGGGGAATGGGGACTGAATCAGGTGAAGGTGGCATAAGAAAGAGGGCGGAAAAAGAGGTGGGCACAGGCCCTGGCGTTCCTCTTTGCGACGGAGGAGTATCCGCGTGGGTTCGCCGTTGCAGAGCGCGGGGAGCGGTCCTGGATCCTTTTCTTTTTTTCCACTGAAAGATAAATTTTATGGCATTTCTTCCAAAGTCTGAGCATATTTCTGGATGGCAGATGACTACATGGTTGCCATGGGAACTATCTTAGGATTTTAATGAATAGAGAGGAGGATCCCCCTCCTTCTTTTTTGCCTTCCCTTCCCTTCCCTCCCCCCTTCTTTTTTAAAAACCCAAGAAAAAAATATCAGAGGATAAAATAGATTGGCACTGGCATGCCGGCGCATGAGAGGCAGCAATGGCACCCTTGTCAGCCACAGAGAGGAGAAAGCCCAAGCGTAGGCCGGCCTCTGTCTTCTGCTCAGCGGGTCCTCACACCCAGACCCCATCCATGTGGGGCTCACCCCTTCCTCCATCTCAGATCTGGGGAGACCCAGAGCCCTATTGCCTTCTGCAAAAGGAAAGTCCTCAAGCCATGATGGCATTGCATTGCTCTCCCAGCCCTCCTGACCTCTTGCCTCCCCTTCCTTCAAGTCTTCCAAACCATCAGCATCTGAGATGGAAGGCTCCCTTGGGTGAATCTGGACCTGCCAGATCCTATACAACCCCATTTTCCAGGGATTTTTTCTTTTTCGCCATTTTAGTCGCTCTCCTTTGGACACCACTTTCTCAAAGTCCTTTTTAAATTGTGATGCCCAGAACAAGACACAATATTCCAGGTAGGGCCTCAACAAAGCAGAATAGAGTGGTGCTATTACTTCCCTTGATCTAGACACTATACATCTATTGATGCAGCCTAAAATTGCAATGGCCTTTTTAGCTGCCACATCACACTGTTGACTCATGTTCAATTTGTGATCTACTTGGACTCCTAGATCCCTTTCACATACAGCACAAGGCATAAATATTTTAATAAATGAAGCCAAATGAATAGCGATGGCAGAGATCAGTGCGGCCCGAGGCGGCCCAGAAGCTGCGGAGGACGGTAAGGGAGAAGAGAGAGTCAAAGTCGCTGCATAACTGACATCTTCCGGCCTGTGAGAGAGAGAATAGGCTGGCCCAGCTCCATCAGGGCTAGCCTGGAAGAAGAGACTCCTCCCTCCATAACTGTCATCTTCCGGCCTATGAGAGAGTTGACCAGGCAGGCCCAACTCCATCAGGGCTAGCCTGAAGAAGTAGAGCTCTCCCTCCAGTCCATCTGCCTTGGTCTAGGCCTCAGAAGGAGAGAAGAACTGCTGGACCTTATCTCCTCCCCTCCCCCTCACCATTCCCTTCTCCTTTTGTGTCATGTCTTTTTAGATTGTAAGCCTGAGGGCAGGGAACCGTCTATTATCCCTTCTGTTGTAAGCCACCTGGATTCCCAGTGATTGGACAGCATATAAATAAATCCTATTATTATTATTATTATTATTATTATTATTATTATTATTATTATTATTAAAGCAGAAAGATGGTCTGCGGAGGGAAAGGGGAGCCCAGGCGCATCTGCACAAAGGATCTGGATGGCGGCTTCTTCAGTCACTGCAGGCACCCAGCAAGCTAATCTTCAGTCGATTGCAAAGAGCCAAGCATTCCTCTTTCACTAACAGAACAAATATGTGCTGCCTTTTTCTTCTTTCCATTCTGGACTGGGATGAACTGGGCAATGGAAACCACAGAGGATGGTGAAATGGAGTATTAGCTTTATGCCATCCTGATGTTCAAACAGGATGAGACTGCATGGTCCACTTTAGTCCAAGGACAAATCTACAAAGTCTTCCATCCAAGAAGGAAGAGAAGGAAGACACCATGTTACTGGGTTGGGGACTCTTTAGATATTGAAAGGGAAGTCATCAGGTGGAAGATAGAAGGAGCTTGCTTTCAGTGGATGGATCCAAACCCAAGAAAAGTCTGGAAACCACCAAGCCCTTTGAGGAACGACTTAGGAAGCTGAGGATGTTTAGCCTGGAGAAGAGAAGGTTAATAGGCGATATGAAAGCCCTGTTTAAATATTTGAAGGGATGTCATATTGAGGAGGGAGCAAGCTTGTTTTCTGCTACTCCAGAGAATAGGACACAATGGAGCAATGGATGCAATTTACAGGAAAAGAGGTTCCACCTAAACATTAGGAAGAACCTCCTGATGGTAAGATCTGTTCGACAGTGAAACACACTCCCTTGGAGAGTGGTGGAGTCTCCTTCTTTGCAGGTTTTTAAACAGAGGCTGGATGACCATCAGTGACAGGGAGGACTTGGATGGTGGTTTCCCGCTTGGCAGAATAGAGTTGGATTGGATGGACCCTTAGGGTCTCTTCCAAATGTATGATTCTATGAAAGGAGATTCTGATTAAGCCTTAGGAAGAACCTTCTGATTCCCTGGAAGGACAATGGTCTCTCCTTTGTTGGAAGTACACTTGTCCCTCCATATTAGCCAGGGTTAGGGGCACAAGACCCCAGTGAATATGGAAAAACAGCAAATAACAAAAACACAGTGGAGGACACCTCTCTAGGAATCTCTGGGTCCTCCACTGTGACTCTTATGGTCAACGTCTGACAGACACTGACCATAGAACTGCAATGGAGGAGCTACAAAGGCCTAGTAGAGTGTTATTATTATTATTATTATTAGTAGTAGTAGTAGTAGTAGTATTAACCTTTATTTATAAAGCGCTATAAATTTACACAGCGCTGTACATACAATCTTTTAGTTGGATGGTTCCCTGCTTGCAGGCTTACAATCTAAAATATAGAGAGTGTTCTCTCTAGGAATCTCTAGGTCCTCTAGGGCAACTCTGTGGCCAATGGCCGACAGACACTGACCACAGAACTGTGCTGGAGGAGCTACAAAGACCTAGTAGAGTATCCTTTATAGGAATCTCTAGGTCCTCCATGGCAACTCTGTGGTCAGCCTCCGACAGACACTGACCATAGAACTGTGCTGGAGGAGCTACAAAGGCCTAGTAGAGTGTCTTCTCTAAGAATCTCTGGGTCCTTCAGGGCGACTTTTAGTTAAAATTGACCATAGAATTGCACTAGAGGACCTAGAGATTCCTAGAGAGAACATATTAATCAAATGCTTGAATAGTCAAATCCAGGAATATCAAAGCCCTAAATATGGAGGGATGAGTGTATTTCAACAGCAGTTGGATGGCCAGCTTGAAGGACGAGTGGGTTAGGTGTGGAGTTTCTGACTTGTTGGGAAGTTTGGACTAGTTGACCTGCAAGACCCTCTCCGATTCATTGGTACTAAGATTACATGAATCTGCTTCTAGGTTTAACCCAAGGAAGTAGACCCAAGTCTCTGAAAGCTCATGCTACCAACTTCTCTCTTTCAATCAGCCTCAGAGGTGCCTCAAGATCCCTTTGCAAACTGAGCTTTAACAGAGCTCTCCAAAGTGCTGAAGCCCATCCTCAAAAGGGATGCAGCACCAGCAAGGAGCTGGGAAATCCTGTTTGCAGCTGGACAAATTATTATTCTTTTTACATTTTCTTTGGGGGGAAAAAATCACATCTTAACAAATATCCACTTTAACCCCATGAAACTAGGCTGTGCATATGAGATTGTCATTTAAAGGTATAGTTTTAATGGGGCTAGTTGTTCATGTCACATTCAGTGATGTGCGGGAACTGCGATTTACAAGTAACATTAGTACACAAAACATTCCTAAGGATTCTGTATGGCATAATATGGGAGGAGGTCAATGAGTGTCACCAGGAGTTACAGATGCCAACCTAAGTTATGCCAACGAGGAGAAATAATCTGCTTCATCCTCACCTTTATTTTGGTGTCCTCTAAACTGATGGAGAGGTCTGGAGAACCTCAAAACCTGCACACACATGTAAGGTTATCTTGTGGCTGGTCCCAGTAAAAACTGTACCCAGAAACCATGGATTTTATTTTTCTAGAGGCCCAACATTGTGGGATTGGTTCCTGTTGGAAGGAAAGAGTCAAATGAGTGCAGAACGGAGCAGCCAAAATGAAAGACAGGCTGGGAAAGCAGGACAATCTCTGGAAGGGGACCAGATTTTATGAATGAACGCATGGCCTGCTGGAGTGGATCATAGTCTCCGAAATCCATGCCTCGATTGAGGGCTGGCCAGAAAGAGCACTTTGACAGTTTCGGCCGTCATGCAGTGCATGTGTCAGAGGGAACTCTCTCTTTCTGGACCATTTCTAAAAAGCAGTTTAAAGGGAATGTAAGCACACACACAAGGCATTTGTGTGTGTGTGTGTGTGTGTGTGTGTAGGAGTCTCCATCACAGCAATGAATCATGCTCTCATCCTGGAATCTGTGGGATAATTGCAACCTACACAAGGTAGTTGTTGAGAAGAACCAGGAAAAATCTGGGAGAAGAAGGAGCCAAAAAAGAGACAGAAAGCGATGGGAGATTGCTATAGGGTGGTGGGTTTTTGTTTTTGTTTTTTGGTGCTCGAGGACCTCTGTTCAAACTCTTCCTGCTTCCAAAGAATTGGGTGTATAAATCAAAAGGTGGTTTTTCATGACCAGCTCATTCTCTCCTGCAACACTTGCTCCCTTCCAGACCCTGGATATTGACAACAGGCTGGAATGGGTCCAAAGGAGAATGGACAAGATGGTCAAAGGTCTGGGAACTACCAGAAAATCAAAGGTGTATCTAAAGAGAGGAGGCAAAAATGAAAGCATTTCCCTGCAATGCTCCCCATGAAATCCTGCCCTTCAGCCCCCAAATTTCTAGCACTGCAGAGAGTGAGACACTGGGAATTGTTCATGATTAAAACCCTTCTGTTTTTGCCATGTTCTCATTCCCTGGGTCACTTGGCCTTTTGTCCTTTATTTTGTCCTTTTGTCTTTTGTTTTGCAAGCCTCAACTCTGCCAGGGTTTTGTCTTTTATTTTGCATGGATTCAACTAAGTCTTAAGTTGCTGCAGTCTTGGAAATCTGGGTCCTTGTAGTCAGACAAAGGGCATCTTCTACCAAGCTCTGCATGCACTTCTCCAATCCCTTCTGCTTTTCACATAGCCATGTGCGTGAGGGCTATCACAATGTGACAAGTCCAGGATGGATGGCTTTGGAGGCTGCAGAAGGTGGAAGAGATTGCCAACCACTACAACGTCTACAATTACCAAACAACAAGACGTTGCAGGCATAAAATGGAATTATACTTGTGCATGTCTGCCAGCGTTTGAAGCCTTCAGGTTCTCCCTGGAATCCTTAAAGTAGAGTAGACCCACTTAATTATGTCTTCAATGGAGACTCAACACACAGGTAAATCCAAATGATTCAATGGCTCTACTCCAGGCAGGACCTAGAATGGGATGTAGTCTCCTGTTCTGTTGCAGGGTTGTTGTGCTGTGCCACATTATTCTGTAGCACCCAGGTTAGGATTTTGGAAAGGCTTTCCAAAAATCTAGGGAGACCCTTATCAAGTTAGCAGCATGTCAGATCATACATGCAAGCAACATGTACCATCTCAACCATGTAAGCAGAGCCACATATAGGTTTAGCACCAGTGGGTTAGGAGAAATGGTCCTCTTACAGGTTGGTGGGTATTTAAAAGAACAGGGATCAGAAATTAGGAATTGAAGGGGGCAGTTCTTGCAAAGGGGGTATAAAGCTAGGACTCTGCTCCTGTGAAGTCTGTAGTAAAACCCAAAGCAGGTTCACTACCACATTGTCTTGGGTTGCCTGCATCTCCAAAAGCCAAGCTTGGAAAGGTTTGTCTCCAGAGAGATGAATGCTATTTTGGCTACAAGAGTGGGGCTTGTGAGTAGATCCAGTTGGTCCCTCACTTTGCAATGCAATGCAATGCCCCAGCAGAGAGGAATAGCTTACTAACGCTGGGGTTGGGGATAGAAAGAAAATAGTTTTCCTGCACAGCTGTTGCCATTGTCTGCCTGCATTTCTGCAGCTGTTTTCTGGCTCCTGAACATTTCCACCTGTGTTTTTGTACCAGACAATTGTGCAAAGCCAGGGCTCTCAATTGCCTTGATTCCTCGCATTGTCTTGTCCCTTCCCTGACAATAGAGCCAACGCCTCCTTCACGCTTCCTGGCTTCATTAAAACCCTTTGTGCCTCTCCTAGAGAAGAACCCACTGTCTTTAGGGGCTGCATCTTGAATTGCTTCTGCTTTTCCCACTTGCAGGCAATCTCCCAGCCACACACAGCGCACTTGTTTGCATGCTCCTTGCCTTGTTCCTGCTCACTGGATTCCTCCAAGGTGACTCAGCCGATGGTCCGGCTTTTGGTCCGATCAAAAGATCATCCGCAGAATGAGCCAGGGCTCCTGGAGTGCCAGCACACACTGCCAAGGTAACACGGCTAAACTGGTTTAATGCAAGATGTGTCTGCACTGCAGAATCACAATCCTTTATGATATCACAAGGTCTTATCTCTAAGTCCCGAGTTTTGGACCAGAAATCTCATGACTTGGTAATCATGGTCACTATAAAGACCAGGGCCCTTTTCTCCAGGAGTCTCCTTCTCTGGAGCTCTTTAAGCAGAGGCTGGATGACCATCTGTCAATAGGGATGCTTTGGCTGAGAGTTCCTGCATGGCAGAAGAAGGGTGTTGGACTGGATCAGGGCCTTTTTGCCCCCAAACTCTAGTGTTCTATGATTCTATATCATTTTGAACTTACTTTAACTGCAGTGGCTTCCAGTCTGAGTGCTGGACTACAGTTCTGGAGACCAGGGTTTGAATCCTTGCTCAGCCATGGAAACCCACAGAGTGACCTTCTGCAAGTCAACCCTCTCAGCCTCAGAACAAGGCAATGGCAAACCTCTGAACAAACCTTGCCAAGAAAACCCCAGGATAGGGTCCCCATAAGTCACAGACAACTTGAAGGCACACAACAACAACAACAACATCCTAAGAGACCCTGGGATCTGTAGCTTAGTGCTAGACAAGGAGGTGATGGCATACTGTTGGACTGCAACACTCATAATTCCTCATTTTTAGGGCTGCTGGGACTTGTACTTCAGCCACATCTGGAAAGGGGCATGATGTGCTCTCCTCCTAGAGCCCTCTGCTGCTGCTATGGCTTTCAGTGCTTTGGATGATTTGGACTTTAATTTCTGCAAGGCCTCATTGGCTTTGTTGGCTTGGGCTCCTGAAAGTTGGAAGACCGAAACATCTGGAAGGCCAAAGGTTGAGAACTACTGAGAAAGTAGGCTCCTCTGGATGACAATTTCCAAGTACCTTAGACAGGAGGGACTGCGAGGTTAAACAAGATACCTTGGGAACTAGAGTAAAAGGGAAAATTCCCTGGAGGAGAATTCGAAGTTTTTGTTGTTGCTGTTTGCTGTCCATTTGGCTTTAACATATGGATGATACCCTGGTCATCCATAGCCCTGCTCAGGTCTTGCAAACTCAGGGCAGTAGCCATGGCTCCATCCATCTGTCAAGATAAAGTCTAATATGCATTGCAGAATCAATTCAGTTTGACATCGCTTTACTGCCATGGCTCCAATGCTATGGAATCCTGGGATTTGTAGTTTGTTGTGGCCCCAGACGACTCTGACTGAGAAGGCTAAATAGCTCACCAAACTATAAAACTCCAATTTTAATAGCATTGAGCCATGGCAGTCAAAACAGTGTCAAACTGCATTCGTGCAGATTAGACACAAGACTTAGAAAGACAGCGATGAAGGAGCAAGATAAGGTCTACAAGTGTAAACTGTAAACATCATTAGTTACAAACATCAGGGTCACCCAGGTCATTACGTCTCAAATTTCCATGTTATAGATCTGAAAGAAGAATGTGAAAGAAGAGGAAAGAAAGCTGACAGGAGAGAAGAGTTTATCAAACGGGAGGAATTTCTCTTAAATTCGAATTAAAAAAAAGTGGAGTCAGAACGCATTCACTTAAAGCCTCTAGTTTCACGCAATTACGTGAATGCGCATTGAATTCAAACTGGCTCCCCATTGCCCGAAAATAGCATGCCATTACCCGAATTTGCATGTGGCAGTCTATCACGCAATAACGTGAAACCATATGATTGCGTTTGGACTGACTTCCCATTGCCCGAATTTGTGTGTAGTGGGTTATCACGCAATAACGTTAAACCCCATGATTGTGTTCAGATTTCCATCGGATTATACTTCCAATTCCCCTTGTCTGATAAACTCCAGAAACCAACGCATCCGAAATGTGGTGCTGGAGGAGAAATTGCCAAAGAGACAAATGACCGGCCCTGAGATCAAATCCTCCGTGGAATCCATCCACCTGTAAGATAATCTCCCTCTTTCCCTACAGCCTCCCACTGTAACTAAGCATTATCCCCTTTTCCAATGAGTCATATTGCCACATGATAGATCCAATGACAGCTCCCCGGATTCTGCAGAGTGAAGCCAAGAGAGTTAAAGTGGTATCAAACTGCTGCAGTGGTGCAGTGTAGACATACAACAAGACTCCTGTTGGTGTCCTGCACCTGTGTAGATACTATTAGATGAGTAGTTCTACTTCCTTTGGCTGTGCGCAAAGGATGCGTTCCCTCCATGGTTGCAGAGTACTACAAGTGCAAATGCATTTTTGGGATGATGGGTAAAATCAGTGCTTCCCACCTCCCCCTTGATTCAGTGGCATCATGAAAACAGCCAGTGCGCACGCCCTTTGGCACAAAGCAACAAAGTGAGGGGATTTGAACCCAAGGTCTCCCAGAGCCCTTGTCACACAGCTGAACCACTGAGCCATAGTGGCTTTCGTGTGGCTGATTTGTTTGGGCAAAATGATTACAAGATCGCACATGACAAGACCCAAGACCCAAAGGTTCCTATCAGAGAGATTAATGCAAGGAGAATAAGCAACATTTCCCAAACTTTGGTCCTCCAGATGTTTTGGACGCCAGCTCCCAGAATCCCCCTGGCTGTTGGCCAAGATGATTGGGGCTTATGGGAGTTGAAGTCCAAAACACCTTAGAAGACCAAGTTTGAGAATCATTTTATTTCAAGGTGATGGATATCTGGATGGACATCTGGATGGACGCCCTCCAGTCCTAATCTCCTTTCCTCTCTAACAGAGCTTGGGAAAGTTACTTTTTTGGACTACATAAAATCCCCCAGACACTATGGCCAGAATTGGTTGTGTTGCTTGACCTAGGACACCATCGCTGGACTATTTCCATGCTTTTATATAACTCCCCTCTGTACAAACAGTTGACCATCTCTGCAAAGGCGTAGCTAGTGGCAGTAAGTGTATTAAGTCCAAATTTGCTGGTCTTTTTGTCCTCATCACCTTAAGGTCCTATCTGCCACTGGAATGGAGCCCCTGAGTATATCCCCAAAACTAAATATGAATATCAGGTTGAAAGAGATTTCCAAAATGGTACCACTTTCCACCTCTACTGTTATCTCTGCCCATTTCAAAGAAAGGGGGAGAAGGAGCGTTTCCCAGTTTATCATACAATATATCCTATAAAAATAATCCTATTGTGTGTGTGTAATAGATAAATTGTGGACCACCATGCTGTTGCCAAAATCTTCATCTTTGCCTTTTCTCCCTCTCAGAATGGAGTCTTCTGCAAGAAATTACTTTTGATCTTCTCGCATCTGAATTTAGTGCCAGGAGAAGAAGAGAGAAGCGGGTAGGATACTTTCATTTCTTTTCTTTTTTGCAGTAACCTGAATATATTCTGTTATTGATTGGCATTTATTGATGCTTTTATTACTTGATGAAACACGAAGAGAGAATTCTCTTCCGCCGAAAGGGATGGAGGAGAATTATACATGGCAAGCGGATCCAATATGGAGGGGAAAATATTCCATTTTGGAGACATAAACTCTCAACATACCGCTTGGGATGTCAAACGCGGATGCTTTTCGGAAGAATGATGTGCATATAATGCAGGACTGACAGACATTATTGGAGTGCAGTTATCCTTTGGTTTTTGCACTCTGCCAAGTTCTGCAATTCATTTTTTTGGATCAAAAGACGTATGGAACATGGAGTGAGAATACTATTCCACACTAACTCTACAAATAAGGTGCCCTTGCCCAGGTTTCTTCAGAGGAGGTTTGCTATTGCTTTTCTCTAAGGCTGAGAAAGCATGAACTTGGACAAGGTCTCCCAGGCCCCATTTCCACTTACAGATAAATCGGTGTGTGATCCGAATCGATGGATCGATTCGACAGCGGATCGTAGTTCCCACTATATTTGCCCCAATCGCATTTTTTCCCTCCAAAATAACCCACTTGTGGTTCCCATTGACCAATGAATTGATTCAAAACTATTCGGTTCCAGCCGGCCAAAGGGGAAATTTGAATTGATTTGCATCCGCTTGTGGTTCACACTTGCACGGAATTGATTTATTGAAAAAGAAGCGGAAAAGATCAACATCAAAAAGACGTGGGTTAAATGGGTCTGGAGCAGTGATGTCCAAACTCTGGTCCTCCAGGTGTTTGGGACTTCAGCTCCCAGAATCCCAGTCCATTAGCCAAGATGGCTGAGGCTTCTGGGAGTTGGAGGGCCAGAGTCTGGCCATCACTGCTCTAGAGCATGAGCCCCTTCTTGGAATCGCTTCAGCAATTCACATTAAGTGGGAACCAGAGTCATTTGAACTGGTTCAAACCGATTCATGATCCGATTTAAAAGGTAGTGGGAATGAGACCCCAGTGGGTTGCCACGGTTGAGCAGGGATTCGAACCCTGATCTCTGGGAACCCTAGTTCAATATTCAAACCACTGCATCGTTCCATTGTCCCTCCCCAATATCACATAAAATAGCCATTTTGGGGAACAAAGAGGTCCTTTTTTTGCCTCAGCCCCAGTCCTAATAGGGCAGCCTTGCATTTGCTATTGCAGAGAGGCAGTGCATAATGCACAACGCCAACAGTTTGATGGAGCAGCTGAAGGTGTGGATGGCGAAGGTCTCTCACTGCAACAACACACTCTCTTTTTCTTTCTCTGTCTCTCAAATGCCAGGCTTTGTTGTTGCCATCCCTTGCAAGCAGCCTGGCCTGGCCTCCAGAGCCTTCATCTGCAGCTGGTCCTCCAGGAATTTAGCAAATGTCATGGAAAATAATTGCTCCTCTTCTTTTCGCTCCGCCTTCCGGCCCTCACTCTGCTCTGCGGAGCTGGAACCATTTGCCATATTTCATTGAAATCTCAGTTGCTCCTATTAAATCAGAATACATTTGGCAATTGTTTCCTTTTCGTTCTGAAATCTAGGACAGTAGGTTACGGGAGACAATTGCTCCTCAATGGACGGGAGGCAACAGAAGGAAGGTGGCAGACGGAGCCCAGGTTTCGCATGAATGGGACGCAGGACCAGAGGCACCGACTGGCGCAGGGACGCCGGGGAGGTTTCCTTTTACGCTGCGCCAAGATCTCCTGGGACTTGGTTCTGCCTCGCGACCTTGGAAACGCAAGGTCAGGGCATGAATTTTGCTTCATACGCCAATATCTCCCAGGACTTAATGCTGTCTCAGAGAGTGATGTTTTCTATTCTGCAAGCCCTGGAGGCTAAGCTAAAGACTGCTATGGGATTTTTATCAGTAAAGATTGTTCAAAAAATCCATCTGTGCAGAACATGCATTTGTCAGGTAATAAAACAACTGCACATGCCCACAAATGCATTTTGCAAATGTCTTAAGCTCCTTTGGCCGAATGAATCTTTTGATAGAAATGACAGAGCTTTGTTCCTTACTATGACTGCAATGACTTCTTCCAGTTAGCATCATTTTTGGTTTATGTCCTTTAGATATTTAAAGTAATTAATTCATTAAGCTTTATTTCGGTCAATAACCAGAGTAAAGCTATTGGGGTTGAAATCCTGCATTGAGAAGACAGAGTGTGACTGTACACTAGTTGCATGGCCCTTGCACAAGGACACTTCATTTAGTGAATTGCAATGCTGTGCATTTGCACTTCCGTGCGCAATGCACATCCATGTGGAATGCACATTTGCATCCATGCACCAGGGGTGTGTGCGCAACCATGTGTGCAACTTGCATGACTCTGCTTTTGCAGTCTTGAAATAAGTGCAGAGGTTTCATACCAAGCAAAAATGTCCCAGTCCCTTTCATGAGGGAAGTGGCACATGGGGAAGACACCAACAGGATCCCAGCTTTGGTCTCTATCATTCACTGTTATTTCTCATCATGAAATTCATATGGCTTTTATAAACCATGCTGCTCATTCTGTTATATATATTCTTATTTGTCTTTATGCCATTCCTTCCCTGAGTGAGACTTAGATATAGTAATACCATGCAGCTGAATATTCTGAAAATGTAGAATAAAGACAGTTTTGAAACTGGCAACCCCCAGTGTCTGGACTACTGGCCCAGTCCAGGAAAGCATTGGCCAAAGCCAGTCAAAGGGGTTGTGAGTCATTGGGCCACTTGAACCTGAAGAGAAGAGATCCAGAAGTATCACCAGACCAGGCAGATTGATCCATCACAAAGAGGAAGAGGAAGACTGGAATCCTATTGGTGTCCCCATGTGTGCATTTGTCCATTTTTGCCATTGTGCAATGGATATGTTTAGTCATAGTTATGTGGACTTCCAAAAGTGTAACCGCCAGATCCTTTTGCTAGCCCTAAGTGGAGCAAAAGCATTGGATCAAGTCCATGCACTGTAATTGTTTGACTGGGTCTCCTCCAGTGCTATGGGGCCTGTTCAGTCCATTAA
>NC_056529.1:958925-969544 GCF_019175285.1 Sceloporus undulatus | reverse complement strand
ATTATTATTATTATTATTATTATTATTATTATTATTATTATTATTATTATTAAAATGTGGCCTCCTGTGCAGGGTTTTGCCATGACAGCTCTTCCCTAGGCCCTGACGCTTCTTTCCTCCTTCCATGAAAAGGCTGCAAGAAACATTGGAATGACTGCTTTAAGAAAAAGACAGGGGAAAAACCCACAAACCCGAGCCGCTCCTCTTCTGCAATTGTGTTTAGCAACAGAGCTAATCCTTCCCTGTAATCCAAAGCAAACATCTTCTCCAGGCTGAGGACTCTTTGCTCAGCCCGGCTCCTCCGAGGAGCAAAGTCACACAGCGGGAGCTGGCTGTGCATGCCAATCGGGCAGCTGCGACATTGCCAGCCACGATTCCAGTGTATGGATGGACGCCTTGCCTCCCTGCCTCTCTCCGCTGGCACGTCCCTTCCCTGCCTCACAGGCCTCCAAGACCTCGCTGGGAAAAGGGGAATTATGTAAGGGACTTGGGGTGGTTCTCAGGATGGAGGGACGGCTCTATCAGGTTTGCAGTTGCCTGCCTTTATAGAGAAATACACAAGTATAGAAACAAGTTTGAAGAGTCCAAACGCTCCTAGTCATTCTCCCAGCAAACCAAGAAGAAGCAATGACAAGACATAAAATTATGGAATCACAGAGTTGGAAGAGACCCCCCGAAGGGCCACCCAATCCAACCCAGTTCTGCAAAAAGACACAATCTAAGCCTTCACAAGAGATGGCCATCCAGCCTCTATTAGGAAATGCCCAAAGGAAGAGACTTCACCACACTCCCAATATCTAGGTTTAGGAATTTTGATCCTGAACCCTGCGATTAGCTCAAAACAGAGAAGACCCATCCAATCAACAAGATTTACTTGTGTGTTGACCAACCCTTCAACAATTCCTTCAATGAACCTACGCATGCTCAGCCTTTGGTTTCAGGTGTGCTGAACTTTTGCCAGGAGTAACTCAGAGCCAGCATGGTGTCATGGTTTGCGTGTTAGACCAGGACACTGGGAGACCAGGGTTCGAATCCCCGATTGGCCATGGAAACCCATTGGCGACCTCAGGCAAGTCACACTCTCTCAGCCTTAGAGGAAGGCAAAGTCAACCTATCCCTGAACAAATTCTTCCAAGAAAATCCTGCAATAGGCTTGCCTTAGGATTGCCATAAGTCAGAAATGACATGAAGGCCCCTGGTGAGGCCATTAAGGGCTATACATTAGGTACCAACCCAAATACTTGGTGCTCATCATCCAAAGACAGACAAAGAGTGCATCTTTTCCTGCTTGAAAAATTAAGACAGAAATCTTCGGTAAAGGGGCTATTCCCAGATCTAGATGAAACAAGGAGCATATTCCTTCCCACTTACTTCTCACTTACTCAGGAAATGCACAGGAGAGTAGAGAGTGAGCCCTGGTGCCATAACAACTGGGATGGGAGGAGGACCATAACAAAATAAATACACAGGCCCCCTTTGCAACTTGCACCAACAAATAAATTAAACCTTGCAAATCGTAGCAGAGTGCTGCTGTGTTAGCTGAGCTGGAGATATGCACAAAGTCCTTGCCTTTTGCCTGGAGATATAATCCCTGAAGATAAGAGACGCAGGCCCTGAGATCTGGCAACCCTACTTACAGAATGACTGGACCTGTGGAAGTGGTCTGGCTGCTCAAAACCCTTGTGGCTGTTGTAATGCAGAGTGCAACTCCTAGCAGCTCCTAGCATACTGACTGTGGAACCTCCAATAAGTAACTTCCCCAAGCTCTGGCAATGGCAGATGATGATGATGGTGATGAGGCTCTCCAAGTGGAATATTATCAATGCCTACTCAGAAGTAATCCCCACTGCGTTCAACGTTGCTTCCTTCCTTCTTCCCAGACAAGAAGTGATAGGATTGCTCCTCCAGTGATCCAAGAGTACCCAATCCGTCTGCAAGGGGAAGAGCAACTCATTGCTCCGCTGTAGTTCGTCTTCCAAGATGCCTGTAATCCAGCTGCCATTGTGAGAGCTTGGACTGTGTGTCTTCTCACAAACGCCAGACTGACAGCTTGGTATTGACCCATTGCCGAGTTCTGTCAATAGGCGCAAACAAAGAAATAGGAAAGGCAGCAGCTGTTAAGCAGGGAAAGCTCACTTGCCAGCAGGAGGGCTCCTTAGTCCAAGGAAGGAGGGCCTGGTTCCTGCAGGGATCTCTCATTCCCCGCAAAGCCAGGACCTCTCTCCAAATAGGACTCATGATAGCCAAACGGGGGATAATATTTGACAGTGCAGAGCCACCAGTCCTTGTTCCAGTATGTTGACCCAGGAAGAATCATAAAGTTGGAAGAGACCGCAAGGGCCATCCAGTCCAACTCCCTGCCAAACAGGAATGCACACACAATTGAAACACTCCTGACAGATGGCCATCCAACCTCTGTTTAAAAACCTAAAGAAGGAGACTACCACTCTTTGAGGCAGTGTGTTCCACTGTCAAACAGCTCTTACTGCCAGGAAGTTCTTCCTTACATTTAGGTGGAATATTTATTTGGTTTAGGGCAGAGACCCAGCATGGTGTAGAGGTTTCAGTGTTGGACTACGACTCTGGAAACCAAGGTTCGAATCTCCCCTTGGCCATGGAAACCCACTTTGGGGGGAAGCCACATTCTCTCAGCCTCAGAGGAAGGCAAAGGCAAAGTGCCTCTGAACAAATATTGCCAAGTAAACCCTGTGATGGGTTCGCCATAGAGTCGCTTTGTGGTGCAAATTTATTTTTCACTTTATCTTTAATTTCTACAGGAACATTCTTTGGGTTGCATTTCAGCATGATGGTTTGTTTGGTGTTTTTTGTTAGCTTTACTCCAACTGTAGCTATTAGTAGTTCACGGTCAGTGCCACAATGTGTTCCTGGTCTTATTTCTACAGAGCGAATGAAACTTCTCCATCTGCTGTTTCCGATTGTGTAGTCTATTTGATTTCCATATTGGCCAACGGGTCATGTCCATGTATACAGTCACTTCTTGGGTTGTTGGAAAAATGTGGTTGTGATGAACAAACTTTTGGCATTGCAAAATTCAGTCAGTCTCTTGATCCTAGGCCAGATCTTCCTACAATCTTTGATTCTGCTCTATTTCCTATTTTTGCATTCCAGTTGCCTACGGTTAACAAGAAGTCATGCTTTGGTCTCCAGCAGAAAATCTTTCAGTTTCTTCTTCTACTGCTTTGGTAGTTAGAGCATTAACTTGGATTAAGTTTGTATTGATGGGCCTGAAATCTTATTGATTCAGCCACACTTTGCATTATGTCCTTTGACGGCTTTTTCTACATCTCTCCTAATTGTAAATGCTTCTTAGATGTTCATTTCCTGAGTAAAACGCTGTGTCATTTTTGTTCGGTGAGTCACTTTGCAAGTAAGGCCAACTGAATCAGTGAGTCTACTCTACTTGCAACTAAACAGTAGGATTCAGGTAGTTGGTACTGTTATTATTTTTATGGTTATGCTTTGAAGGGATCCATCCAAATGACAGGATGACTCACGGATCTGTAACAAAACAGGCACAACATTTCGGTGGAAGCGGTTTATATAATTTTAGAGTTTATGTGCCTCCGAAGCACAGCCAATGCCTAACAGGAGAGTCCCATATCCAATATCTCCCTTATCGGGCAACTGTCCCCTTGGAGATAGGAAAGATGTATCTCCAAGCAAAACTGTCATTCCTTGCAGTGACCGTGACCCCAGATGACAACCACAAATAAGAAATTTATCTTTCTCTCTCCAGAGCGGTGCAAAATGAGTTCTTCTTCTCCTCAGCTGGTTTCTTCCAGATTCTCATCCTGGGCTCCAATATCGGCTCCTACTTTCTGCTTATATTAACTCAGGTTCTGGGACAATCATAGAATGGTTCAACGTTGGAAGGGACTCCAAGGCCAGTCTCTTGGATCATCTCAGTCCAGCGTAAATACTCGCTAGTTGCATTTCTGCTACGCAGTCCATATACCAAATACCGCCATGGCACAACATATGAGAAATGGCAAATGCACACAACTGGTAATGTGTTGCACAATGCACAATACAAAGAGGCAGCCTGCAATGCACAAGGCACCTTGTAAATGACAATAATGCCCACTTTGGGTGCATTACTGTGTATCTGCAATGGCTCTGCAGAAGTCAGCTCCTGCTCCTACCCCCCAAACATGTCTGTTCTGCATTGTCCAAAATGTCATGCTATATGTGTAGCACAGCTCACACCTGTCTATGTCACCCAAAGGTCATAACTGCAGGAATCATAGCTGGCAACCAACCAATCCAAGCTAGCAACCATCCCATGGCCCAAGCGGGGCAGAATCTGACATGACCCCCCCCCCCTTCAACCACAGGCTTCCATTGTATTACATTGCAGTGGGATTTACATTGCATTATGTCTCCCCACCATTATTTTTTTTAATACCTAAACTCTTTTGGACTGTCAGGAAACAGACTAACCAAACTGAATCAGTTGGCAACCCTTCCCCCCAAGATGGAAACTCAAAAAGATTTGGCATCTCTCCATTCACACTTCCTGGCAAGCAGAAAAGAGTTGCAAGTCAACACTGCAGTCAGACAAACTATGGCTCAGTCTTCTGACACTGGGCTCCAAGACATGCGGTTTCAATGTCCCACTTTGGATGCATCCACACTGGGGAAATAACCCGGTTTGGCACCGCCTTTCAGCATCCTGGCTCAAGGCTATGGAATTCTGGGAGTTGGAGTTTGTTGTGGGACCAGAGTGGAGCAGAGCCTTCTATAGCCTTGAGCCAGGATGCTGAAAGGCGGTGCCAAACCGGGTTGTTCCTCCAACATGGATGCAGCCTTTCAGCGTAGTACCTTACATTCCTCTCTGTCGAAATTGCACAGTGCTATCTTGTTGGTGAATTGTTATGCCACGCAACCAAATATGGACCCAAAGTTGCAGTGTGTGCACATTACCACACAATGTGCAACTATGCCCAGTAGCACTGCATGTGCATCTCAGCTTCTTGCAGCTGAATGCGAACATTCTGCATTAGACAAAAACATTGAACAGCTTCCACATGGGACCTGACACATGGGCAAGACGCCAACAGGTTTCTGGGCAATGATGGATTTGACTAAATATTTGGAGGAAGCACTAATCCTTACATTCTGCGCAACAGAGGCCTCCCAGGCCTCCTTCTGGATAACAACAAAATCACAGTAAAGCTGTCCTTATCTTTCTTTCCTTTATCTATTTTAAGTTTGTTAGTTGATTTAAAAATCAGAGCTTATTGCTATACCTTTTTATACCATTTTGTCACAACAGATAGCCTCTTTAAAACTTTCCAAAACTGAGTGATGACAACAAACCTGGCAGCCACTAATAAATAACCAACGAAGAGTTTGGGATGCTTTTGCCTTGTCTCCTTGAAAGAAGCCTAGGAAGGGCCAGTTCTGGAGTCGTTTGCGAGATGCCGGTTAGTAAAATGATATATTTAAGAAAAGACTGCATCCCTGAATTTAGATCTTTTGCTGCAAAACCCACCATAAATGTGGATGGGAGCCTTTCGTTTTGCAGCCTCACCAGCAGATGGGAAAGAGCGGTGTCTCTGTGCATGGCAGCTGCAATGGAATCAAATGCCATTTATGTAATTTTTCTCATTGTTTTCCTTGACTAAAGCAGAGGCCCTTTTGAAAGAGAATTTGCCCTATGGATGTAAGGAAGGCCAGACGGATGTAAATGGTGTATGCTTGCCCTATCTTTTAAAAAAGTTACTTTTAAAAGAGCATGAATGCTGCTGCTCTGGTGCATAAGCCATAACTGCTCATTTAAGGAAAATTTTGGGATGCCGAAAAGCAGCAGCGAGGGAAACGCTTGGAAACTGGAAACTCGAACTCAGAATCCCCCAAAAGCAATATCATAAATAATTAGAGATATGAATTCTGGGCGAAGGACATACAAAGCATGCAAATATATCTATGATACACAAGTCCATATTGGTCTTGTGTCCTGAAGGACTGCATACATAAACCATTACCTTTGGCAGAAGCACTGTCGAAATCTTTTAAAATTTGGCTTTCTTGCTTATTAACTGGACTTGCCATTTGGAAAGTGGGCTCTTCACTTGGACCTCTTCTGTCTTAGATATTTCAAAAGAGAAACCATTGATAGCTTGTGTCCTTGTTTTGGGTGTCCTTCATCTGAATTCAACAGGTCTAATTATTCATGCATTTGTGTTTTGCTTTCCTTTGCTTTGTGCGTCTGGTCCACAGGTCCTGACCTTTTGCCTCTGTGTCTCTTTTGGGGGTCTCTCCTTTCTGAACCCTTCTTAAAAGCTAATAATTTGAAATCTGTACCACAGCGGCTCTTTCCTCCTACAGCCTAAATCCAGCCTCTAGTTCCAAGTAGAGCAGACCTGTCCAATGCATGGGGCTCCCAAATATCTGGCCTGACCCAATCCCCAGTGATTCGATGGGACTTGCAATGGGATGCCAGCCCTTCATGTGCACCATGATGAGCCTCCTTGGGATGCGCTGTTCATGTTACTCCACCTGAGGCTCAGGTTCAGATGGAAAAGACAGAAAGAAAAGCCTTTCCCTTAGCCCTGGGGAACCACGTTTTGAGCTCTTTGCTCAAAATGCGCACATACTGAGAGCTTTCAGAGTATGTCAGATACGCCGGTTATAATAATTATCTTTGCGATGACCCTGTAAGGTAGGCCCATGCCATCACCACCACCACCATCATCATCATCATCATCATCATCATCATCATCATCATCATCATCATTATCAATCATCATCACTGCAATGCAGAGGACAGGGGCAGCAAGAGACAAGCCCTTTGCTTTGCACCCCTGCCATGTCCCAAGATTCAAACCCAGGGCTTCCCTGGCTCAGGGTCCCCTCACATCATCCCTGAACGTATTGGGAACGTGGGTCAAGAAAAAGAGAAGGGGGCTGTTGCAAACAGCAGCCAGCCTGCATCCCACCCTGAGAGCCCAAGGATACCGAGGGCCACCTTCTCAGGCTTTCTAGTCATGCACCAGCCGGGTCCCATTATGCCTTCAGTCAACAAGCTCTCTCCCAGAGATCGATGAAACCGGATAATTTCCCCGCCGCCTGGCACATAACAAGGAGGGGAATGGCACATGCCAGGCAGCTGGGAAGCGGGTCCCAGCCAGGGGTCAGATCAGAAGGCAGAGGTCTGAGCCTCCCCAGGTCCCTTTCCTTTCCTATCCTCTGACTCAGGCCAAACACAAGAGCCAAAGGCTTTTGCTATGCAACTTTCACCTAGAGAAGACCCATGGGGAGGAGTCCACAAATGGCTGAAACGTGGGACTAAGGAGAGGAGCCGGGCCAGTCAACTCAAGCTACTTGTTGCCCCCATACTAGACTAGCCTCACTGCCTAGGATTCAATGGGATTGCTCTAGTTGGCACTACCTAACAGGGTTTGGAGCATGGCTTCCCTGTAATCTCTCTCTCTCTCTCTCAAAATGAAGGAGCCAGCGGCAGTGCAGTGGTTGGACCAGGACTCCAGGGGAGCAGGGTTCAAATCTCTGCCATGGAGACCCAGCGGGTGACCCATGGTCACACTCTCTTGGCTTCAGAAGAAAGCAGTGACGCTTTCTGAAGAAATCTGGCCAGGAAGATGCTTGGAAGGGATTGCTGTAAGTAGGATTTGGCTTGAAGGCACATTAACAATTCAGAGACAGCATGGCATAGTGGTTTGAGCAATGCACTAAGGCACTGGGAGAGCAGTGGGGACTTTGAATACCCCTCTGGGTGGCTCTGTAAAAGGTACACTCTCTCAGCCTCAAAGGAGGGCCAGGG
Organism: Sceloporus undulatus; assembly: GCF_019175285.1. Lineage (NCBI taxonomy): Eukaryota > Metazoa > Chordata > Lepidosauria > Squamata > Phrynosomatidae > Sceloporus > Sceloporus undulatus. The sequence continues at coordinate 961,740 of NC_056529.1, read as the reverse complement.
CAAAACTCCGCCGAAACAATCATGCCAAGGAAACAATTGGAAAGGGTTGCCAAAAGGCAGCGTTGACTAGAAGGATAAGAAAGGACAATGCGGCCAGATGATAGCAAAACTATAATCTGCAAAGAGAAGGGCTTCACAGCTAAGGATGAGAGCCTTTAGGGTTGAAGAGTGGGATATAAATACCATAAACAAACAAACAAATAAATAAGGAGAAGATGCCAAATGGGATTGTCTCAAGGATGCTGAGCATCTTGGTGGGCGATGGATAGGAAGGCTTGTCTCAGTCTTTCCTTTAGAGCAGCGGTTCTCAACCTATGAGTTGCAACCCCCTTGGGGCTTGAATGACCCTTTCGCATGGTCCTAAGACCATCGGAAAGCACATATTTGATATTATATTAATAATGTTGTGGTTGGGGGGGGGTCACCACAACATGAAGAACCGTATTAAAATGTTGCCGCAGTAGGAAGGTTGAGAACCACTGCCCTAGAGTATCTGAAAGCGACACATACGAAGCTCACCTGGATTGTGACAAAAAGGTGTGTAGACTAAAGGGGCACAAGTTGCCCTCTCTATGCCCTTCTTTGGCAACACAAAGTGGACAAATGGTCTAGAGAGACATTGGGGCAGCTGATATCACTTATCATCCTCTTCTGCCCTCCCTTTTTTGTTGAGTTTCTCCTAAGACGCCTTGAGCTGAAGAACCCTGTGCATCTCAAAACCTTGCTCCCGGGGATATATCTCAAGAAAGGGACCAATGTCTGCATCCACATTGGAGAAATAACCCAGTTTGTCACTGCTTTTCAGCATCCTGGCTCAAGGCTATGGAACTCTAGGCTCCGCTCTGGGCCCCACAACAAACTCCAACTCCCAGAATTCCATAGCCTTGAGCCAGAAAGAGTTAAAGTGGGGCCAAACCGTGTTATCTCTCCAGTGTGGATGCAGCTAATGTCTTCTGGCAAAGAGCAAAATGGACTCTCAAGCTCAACTGTCTCTCTCCATTGGGCCTGGCCACCTACCTGCCTCTTTCTTATCGCGCCACTGCATCCCTCACCTGGAGCAATGCTCACCTGGGAGAATGAAACAAACTTTTGTTGGAGGGACCAATGAGACAGTGCACATGGCTCTATGTTTATCTTTGCATGCTGGGGATGCGCTCCCCCACTCAATGGGGCCTAAGTCAAGGAGGGGGCCTTGCCAGGTGGGCAGCCAGAACCATCCTCTTCCCACATTGCCACCAACGCCAACATTTCATGCTCCCCAAAAGTATGATGGGGCTCTTGCATGCTTGCATGCTCCCACCTACACAAGCCCAGAGATTTTGGGAGACCAGTGGGCAGAGAGGCATGGCACGCTTCCCTGATGACTCACTCACTCAAGGTGCCAAAGAGGGATATCTCTCCCTCTTTCTGTGTGTGCATGGATGTGCGACACACACACACACACACACACACACACACACACATGCACACGCATATGCATGCATCCTTTTTGGAAGTTAGAGGACCACCTGGCGAATAAGCCAGCCCAGCATCCCTCTGCAACAGCAGGCAGGCATAGGCTCCGCTCTGTGAGACTTGGGAAGGCAAGCAGACAAAAAGGGGCATTAGCTCATCGGAAAAGCTAGCTGCAGACCTGCCTTGTTTAGCAGTTTCCCCACAAGAAGAGAATACAACCAGAGTCTCGCTCCTGGGACTATGCGCATCTGTGGCTTCTCTGGTGGCATAGGTAGCCATTCCGAAAACAAGAGGGCCATGCAATACCTCTTTCTTCAGGGGATGATGGATGATGATGATCATGATGATGATGGAAGGGCTTGGCACCCAGAGGGATGGAAGGGCAAAGAAGAAGGAGAAGCGGATCATGTCATGATGCATACACTTCCCCTCTGTATCTCCCCATCAACTGAACAAAGAGGGCATTTGCCACTATGGAAGTGGTATATCCAGGGGTAGCTGCGTTAGCGTGTAGCAAAGTGTGACAACACCCCAAACCCACAAAACAGTGAGGCCTTCATGGGGCGAGCAAAACGCATGCCTTTGCAACATGTGTTTCTATGCAATGAAAGGTGAAAAAAGCTCACTGCAGCCTGGATCCAACCAGAGGAGACCCATTGGATCTATAGAGGGTTCCCTACGTGTCGACCCACTGATCCGGCCGGTTGACTCTAGCTGAACCCATGCAATGCCCACTGGGGCAGCGATGGTTTCCCATTGCCAAACGCATGATACCCCATCCTGGTTCAAGGCTTGGTCCCAACAAGGCCAGTCTCAACAGACACAACAACAGCAGCAACAAGGGCAACAACAACAACAACAACCACAACCCTCCCAAGAAGCACTCAGCAGCCTCCAATAAGTCAATGGACCCACCGCTTTAACTCTCTGTGGCTCAAAGGCTATGGGATTCTGGGAGTGGGAGTTTGCTGTCACCCCCCAACAGCTCCCAGGATGCCATAGCCTTGAGCCCGGGCGGGCCCTTCCTTGGCCCAGCTGCTGCTGTCCCTCCCGGGGCTGACCTTCCAGGCAGCAGGTCCTCCAGAGTCCCGAGTGGGTCAGCACCTCCTCGTTCTTGCGGCTGGTGTCGTTGTCGCCGGCGGCCCTGCTCCGGCAGACGCCCCGCGAGTAGAGCCAGTAGTCGGTGCCCACCGCGATGGTCATCAGGCTGAAGGCGGCGAAGGCCCCCAGAGTGGTCAGCAGCATCTGGGCCCCGCGCTCACACCGGCCCCGAGGCCCCCGGGCCAGCATCCTCCCCGCCGGGCATCGCAGGGCCCCGGATGCCTCCGCGCTTGGCTTTCCCCTGCCTTGAGTCCTCCCC
>NC_056529.1:957960-958525 GCF_019175285.1 Sceloporus undulatus | reverse complement strand
TCCCCCGGGGCCCTCTCCCCGCCGGACCCCTGATGCTGAGGCTGCTGCTGCTGCTGCTCCTCCTCCGCCGCGGACCCTGCGCGGCGGACCCTCCGGCCATCCTCCCTCGCCTCCTTCCCTCCTTCCCTCCGGCTCAGCAGCCTCCTCCTGCCTGCCTCGGAATGGAAGAGGAGCAGCAGCAGCAGCAGCAGGAGGAGGAGGAGCTGCTGGGCGCCGCCTGCCCTGGAGCCCAAGAGCAGGAGGAGCAGGAGGAGGCGGCCCTGGCCCGGCTGCCTGCCCCCCAGAGCCCCCAAGGGCCCCCAGGCGGGGAGGCAGGGATGGCAGGGAGCCAGCAAGGAAGGAAGGAAGGAAGGAAGGAAGGCAGGAATGAAGGAAGGAAGGCAGGAAGGAAGGCAGGAAGACAGGAAGGAAGACAGGAAGGAAGGAAGGCAGGAATGAAGGAAGGCAGGCAGAAAGGAAGGAAGGAAGGAAGGCAGGCAGGCAAGCAGGAAGGAAGGTAGGAAGGAAGGAAAGCAGGCAGGATGGAAGGCAGACAGGATGGATGGAAGGAAGGAAGGAAGATAGG
>NC_056529.1:923066-957935 GCF_019175285.1 Sceloporus undulatus | reverse complement strand
CAACCCAACCTGGCAGCCACTAATAAATAAACCAACGAAGAGTTTGGGATGCTTTTGCCTTGTCTCCTTGAAAGAAGGCTAGGAAGGGCCAGTTCTGGAGTCGTTTGCAAGATGCCGGTTAGTAAAAAGATATATTTAAGAAAAGATGCATTCCTGAATTTAATCTTTTGCTGCAAAACCCCCCCCTAAATGTGGATAGGAGCCTTTCGTTTTGCCGCCTCACCAGCAGATGGGAAAGAAAGAGCGTGGTGTCTCTGAGCATGGCCGCTGCAATGGAATCAAATGCCATTTATGTAATTTTTTTCCTTGTTTTCCTTGACTAAAGCAGAGGCCCTTTTGAAAGAGAATTTTGCCCTATGGAGTAAGGAAGGCCAGACGATGTTGTAGTAATGGTGTAGCCTGCCCTATCCTTTTAAAAAGTTACTTTAAAAGCGCATGAATGCTGCTGCTCTGGTGCATAAGCCATAACTTGCTCATTTAAGGAAAATTTGGATGGCCGAAAGCAAGCAGCGGGGAAAACGCTTGGAAACTGGAAACTCGAACTCAGAATCCCCCAAAAGCATATCATAAATAATTAGAGATATGAATTTCTGGGCGAAGGACCTACAAAGCATGCAAATATATCTATGACACAAGTCCATATTGGTCTTGTGTCCTGAAGGGACTGCATACATAAACCATTACCTTTGGCAGAAGCACTGTCGAAATCTTTTTAAAATTTGGCTTTCTTGCTTATTAACTGGACTTGCCATTTGGAAAGTGGGCTCTTCACTGGGACCTCTTCTGTCTTAGATATTTCAAAAGAGAAACCATTGTAGCTTGTGTCCTTGTTTTGGGTGTCCTTCATCTTAATTCAACAGCGTATAATTATTCATGCCATTGGTTTTGCTTTCCTTTCTTTGTGCGTCTGGTCCACAGGTCCTGACCTTTTGCCTCTGTGTCTCTTTTGGGGGTCTCTTCCTTTCTGAACCCTTTTAAAGCTAATAATTTGAAATCTGTGCCCACAGCGGCTCTTTCCTCCTGCAGCCTAAATCCAGCCTCTAGTTCCAAGTAGAGCAGACCTGTCCAATGCATGGGGCTCCCAAATATCTGGCCTGACCCAATCCCCAGTGATTCGATGGGACTGTGCAATGGGTGCCAGCCCTTCATGTGCACCATGATGAGCCTCCTTGGGATGCGCTGTTCATGTTACTCCACCTGAGGCTCAGGTTCAGATGGAAAAGCCAGAAAGAAAAAGCCTTTCCTTAGCCCTGGGGAACCACGTTTTGAGCTCTTTGCTCAAAATGCGCACATACTGAGAGCTTAGGTATGGTCAGATACGCCGGTTATAATAATTATCTTTGCGATGACCCTGTCAGGTAAGGCCCATGCCATCCACCACCACCACCACCCCATCATCATCATCCTATCATCATCCTCATCCTCATCATCATCATTCATCATCACTGCAATGCAGAGGACAGGGGCAGCAAGAGACAAGCCCTTTGCTTTGCACCCCTGCCATGTCCCAAGATTCAAACCCAGGGCTTCCCTGGCTCAGGGCCCCCTCACATCATCCCTGAACGTATTGGGAACGTGGGTCAAGAAAAAGAGAAGGGGGGTGTGCAAACACGCCAGCCAGCCTGCATCCCACCTGAGAGCCCAAGGATTCCGAGGGCCCCCTTCTCAGGCTTTTCGTCATGCACCAGACGGGTCCCATTATGCCTTCAGTCAACAAGCTCTCTCCCAGACGATCGATGAAACCGGATAATTCCCCGCCGCCTGGCACATAACAGGAGGGGAATGGCCCATGCCAGGCAGCTGGGAAGCGGGTCCCAGGCCAGGGGTTAACAGACAACCAGGCAGAGGTTGAGCCTCCCCAGGTCCCTTCCTTTCCTATCTCTGACTCAGGCCAAAAACACAAGAGCCAAAGGCTTTTCTATGCAAATTTCACCTAGAGAAGACCCATGGGGAGGAGTCCACAAATGGCTGAAACTGGTGGGACTAAGGAGAGGAGCCGGGCCAGTCAACACAAGCTCTTGTTGCCCCCCAAACTAGACTAGCCCCCCTGCCTAGGATTCAATGGGGATTGCTCTAGTTTGGCACTACCTAACAGGGTTTGTAGCATGGCTTCCCTGTAATCTCTCTCTCTCTCTCGAAAATGAAGGAGCCAGCAGCGAGTGCAGTGGTTGGACCAGGGACTCCAGGGGAGCAGGGTTCAATCTCTGCCCATGGAGACCCAGCGGGGTGCCCATGGTCACCACTCTCTTGGCTTCAGAAGAAAGCAGTGATACTTTCTGAAGAAAATCTGGCCAGGAAGATGCTTGTAAGGGGATGCTTGTAAGTCAGGATTTGGCTTGAAGGCCCATTAACATTCAGAGACAGCATGGCATAGTGGTTTGAGCACTGCACTAAGGCACTGGGAGAGCAGTGGGGGACTTTGAATACCCCTCTGGGTGGCTCTGTTAAAAAGTTACACTCTTCAGCCTCCAGGAGGGCCGGGCAAAACTCACCGCCGAAACAATCAGCCAGGAAACAATGGAAAGGGTTGCCAAAAGGCAGCGTATTGGCTGAGGATAAGAAAGGACAATGCGGCCAGATGATAGCAAAACTATTATCTGCAAGAGAAGGGCTTCACAGCTAAGGATGAGAGCCTTTAGGGTTTTGAAGAGTGGGATCTAATACCATAAACAAACAAACAAAACAAATAAGAGAAGATGCCAAATGGGATTGTCTCAAGGATGCTGAGCATCTTGGTGGGCGATGGATAGGAAGGCTTGTCTCAGTTCTTTCCTTTAGAGCAGCGGTTCTCAACCTATGAGTGCAACCCCTTGGGGCTTGAATGACCCCTTTCGCATGGTCCTAAGACCCATCGGAAAGCACATATTGTATTATATTAATATGTTGTGGTTGGGGGGGGGTCACCACAACATGAGAGACCGTATTAAAATGTTGCCGACAGTAGGAAGGTGAGAACCACTGCCCTAGAGTATCTGAAAGCGACACATACGAAGCTCCCCTGGATTGTGACCAAACAGGTTGGTCGACTAAAGGGGCACAAGTTGCCCTCTCTATGCCCTTCTTTGGCAACACAAAGTGGACAAAATGGTCTAGAGAGACATTGGGGCAGCTGATATCACTTATCATCCTCTTCTGCCCTCCTTTTTTGTTGCGTTTCTCCAGACGGCTTGAGTGAAGAAACCCGTGCATCTCAAAACCTTGCTCCCGGGGATGTATTCAAGAAAGGGACCAATGTCTGCATCCACATTGGAGAAATAACCCAGTTTTGTCACTGCTTTTCAGCATCCTGGCTCAAGGATCGGAATTCTAGGCTCCGCATCTGGGCCCCACACAACCTCCACTCCCAGAATTCCATACCTTGAGCCCAAAAGAAGAGTTAAAGTGGTGCCAAACCGTGTTATCTCTCCAGTGTGGATGCAGCTAATGTCTTCTGCAAAGAGCAAAATGGACTCTCAAGCTCAACTGTCTCTCTCCATTGGCGCCTGGCCACCTACCTGCCTCTTTCTTATTCGCCACTGCATCCCTCACCTGGAGCCAATGCTCACCTGGAGAATGAAACAAACTTTTGATGGAGGGACCAATAGACAGTGCACATGGCTCTATGTTTATCTTTGCATGTTGGGGATGCACTCCCCACTCAATGGGGCCTAACGTCAAGGAGACGGGCCTTGCCAGGTGGGCAGCCAGAAACCATCCTCTTCCCACATGCCACCAACGCCAACATTTCATGCTCCCCCAAAAGTATGGTGGGGCTCTTGATGCTTGCATGCTCCCACCTACACAACGCCAGAGTTTTGGGAGACCAGTTGTGGGCCGAGAGAGGCCATGGTGCACGCTTCCTGATGACTCACTCACTCAAGGTGCCAAAGAGGGATATCTTCTCCTCTTTCTGTGTGTGCATGGATGTGCGACCTCCACACAAACACACATGCACACGAATATGCATGCATCCTTTTTGGAGTTAGAGGACCACCTGCGAATAAGCCAGCCCAGCATCCCTCTGCAACAGCAGTCTGTGGACTTGGAAGGCAGCGACAAAAGGGGCATTAGCTCATCGAAAAGCTAGCTGCAGACCTGCCTTGTTTAGCAGTTTCCCACAAGAGAGATACAACCAGAGTCTCGCTCCTGGGACTATGCACATCTGTGGCTTCTCTGGTGGCAAGAGGTAGCCATTCCGAAAAACAAGAGGGCATGCAATACCTCTTCTTCCGGGATGATGGATGATGATGATCATGATGATATAGGGAAGGGCTTGGCACCCAGAGGATGGAAGGGCAAAGAAGAAGGAGAAGCAGGATCATGTCATGATGCATACACTTCCCTCTGTATCTCCCCATCAAACTGAACAAAGAGGGCATTGCCACTATGGAAGTGGTATATCCAGGGGAGCTGCGTTAGGTGTAGCAAAGTGTGACAACACCCCAAAACCCACAAAACAGTGAGGCCTTCAGGGCGAGCAAAAGATGCCTTTGCAAACATGTGTTTTATGCAATGAGAAGGTGAAAAAAAGCTCACTGCAGCCTGGATCCAACCAGAGGAACCCATTGGATCTATAGAGGGTTCCTACGTGTCGAACCCACTGATCCGGCCGGTTGACTCTAGCTGAACCCATGCAATGCCCAACTGGCAGCGATGGTTTCCCATTGCCAAACGCATGATACCACCATCCTGGTTCAAGGCTTGTCCCAACAAGGCCAGTCTAAACAGACAAACAACAACAGCAGCAACAAGGGCAACAAAACAAACCACAACCCTCCCAGAAGCAATCAGCAGCCTCCAATAAGTCAATGGACCCACCGCTAACTCTTGTGGCTCAAAGGCTATGGGATTCTGGGAGTGGGAGTTTGCTGTCACCCCCCAAAGCTCCCGGATGCCATAGCCTTGAGCCGGGCGGGCCTTCCTTGGCCCAGCTGCTGCTGTCCCTCCCGGGCTGACCTTCCAGGCGCAGGTCCTCCAGAGTCCCGTGGGTCAGCACTCCTCGTTCTTGCGGCTGGTGTCGTGTCGCCGGCGGCCCTGTCCGGCAGACGCCACCGCGAAGTAGAGCCAGTAGTGGTGCCCACCGGATGGTCATCAGGCTAATGAAGGCGGCGAAGGCCCCCAGGTGGTCAGCAGCACTGGGCCCGCGTCACACCGGCCCCCGAGCCCCCGGGCCAGATCCTCCCCCGGGCATCGCAGGCCCCGGTGCCTCCGCGCTTGGCTTTCCCCTGCCTTGAGTCCTCCCCTCCCTCCCTCCCTGTTTTCCACTTCCTTCCTTCCTTCCTTCCTTCCTTCCCTCCTCTCTCTTTCTTCCTTCCTGGTTCTCTCTACCTCCTTGCTTGTCTTTTCCTCCCTTCTTCCTTCCCTTTATTCCTCAGGGGGCTTCCAGTTCCTGGGGCTGGCTAGGGGGCGCTGCCTCGGGGGGCTCCTCCGCTCCATCCCCGGCCAAGAGGCTGCTCTGGTCCGGCTCCGGTCCGGCTCCGGCTCCGGAGGAGCTCTAAGCGGGGCTGCTGCTGTGCCGCCGCCGCTCCCCCGGGGCCCTCTCCCCGCCGGACCCCTATGGCTGAGGCTGCTGATGCTGAGGCTGCTGATGCTCCTCCTCCGCCGCGGACTCTGCGCGGCGGACCTCCGGCCATCCTCCCTCGCCTCTTCCCTCTTCCCTCCGGCTCAGCAGCCTCCTGCCTGCTCGAAGGAAGAGGAGCAGCAAGCAGCAAGGGAGGAGGAGGAGGAGGAGGAGGACTGCGGCGCCGCCTGCCCTGAGCCCAAGAGGAGCAGGAGAGCAGGAGGCGGCCCCTGGCCGGCTGCCTGCCCCCCAGAGCCCCAAGGGCCCCCAGGGCGAGGAGGCAGGGATGGCAGGGAGCCGCAAGGAAGGAGGAAGGAAGGAAGGAAGGAAGGAAGAGGAAGGAAGAAGGAAGGAGGAAGGAAGGCAGGCAGGCACAGGAGGAGGAGGAAGGAAGGAAGGAAGGAGGAAGGAAGGAAGGAAGAAGGAAGGAAGGCAGACGAAGCGCAGGTCTGGTGGGAAGGAAGGCGGAAGGAAGGCCGGCAGGAAGGACGGAAGGAAGGAAGAGGAAGGCGCGAATGAACTGAAGGAAGGCAGGCAGGATGAAGGATGAAGGACGGAAGGAAGGAAGGAAAGGAAGGAAGGAAGACGAAGGCGAGGAAGACGAGGAAGGCCGGAAGGCAGGAAGGGGAAGGAGGATGAGACGGCAGGCAGACAGAAGGAAGGCAGGAAGGAAAGCAGGCAGGCATGCAGAGGAGGACGGTAGGAAGGAAGGAAAGCAGGCGGATGGAGGCAGGAATGAAGGAAGGCAGGCAGGATGGATGGAAGGAAGGAAAGAAGGAAGGAAGGCAGGCTGATGGATGGAAGAAGGAAGGCAGGCTGGTGGAGGAGGAGGAAGGAAGGAGGAAGGAAGGGCAGGCAGGAGGAGGGAATGACGGAAGGCGGCAGGGATGAAGGAAGGAAGGAAGGAGCGGAATGGCAGGAAGGCAGAAAGGAATGAAGGAAGGCAGGCAGGATGGATGGAAGGAAGGAAAGAAGGAAGGAAGGCAGGCTGGATGGATGGAAGGAGGAAGGAAGGGAAGGAAGAAGGCAGGATAATGAAGGCAGGCAGGGGCAGGAAGGAAGGACGAAGGAGGAAGGCAGGAAGGCAGGAATGAAGGAGGCAGGCAGGATGGATGGAAGGAAGGAAAGAAGGAAGGAAGGCAGGATGGATGGATGGAAGGAAGGAAGGAAGGAAGGAAGGCAGGAAGGCAGGAATTGAAGGAGGCAGGCAGGATGGAAGGAAGGAAGGAAGAAGGCAGGAAGGCAGGAGGAATGAAGGAAGGCAGGCAGAAGAGGAGGAAGGAAGGAAGGAAGGAAGGAAGGAAGGAAGGAAGACAGGATGGAAGGAGGAAGGACGGAAGGAGGAATGACAGGAAGGCAGGCAGAAAGGAGGAAGGAAGGAAGGAACGCAGGCAGGCAAGCAGTAAGGTAGGAAGAGGAGGAAGCGGCAGGATGGAAGGCGCAGAATGAAGGAAGGCAGGCAGGGATGGATGGATAGGACGGAAGGTAGGAAGGAAGTAGGCAGGAAGTGTAGGCAAGCAGGATGGAAGGCAGGAGGCAGGCAAGCAGGAAGGATGGAAGACGAAGGGAAGGGAGGAAGGCAGGATGGAATGCAGGAATGAAGGAAGGAGGAAAGAAAGGAAGAGGAAGGACGGAAAGAAGGAAGGACAAGCAGAAGGAAAGTAGGAAGGAGGCAGGAAGGCAGGCAGCAGGATGGAATGGCGGAAGGAAGGAAGGAAGGAAGGCAAGCAGGAAGGAAAGTAGGAAGGAAGGCAGGAAGGCAAGCAGGATGGATGGATGGATGGGAGGAAGGAAGGAAGGAAGGAAGGAAGGAAGGAAGGAAGGAAGGAAGGAAGGCAGGCAGGCAGGCAGGCAGGAGCAGCCCAGGAGACCCTGGCCCTAACCCAAGACAGTCTAGCCCTGGCCCTGCCCAAAGAAAGCCTTGCCCTCCTGGGTGGCTGCTGCTTCTGGGGAGCCCCTGCCTTCCTCGGGTCTTTCAGACTCAGGGCAGCAGCCAGGGCTTCCTCCCTTCAGTTGAGCCACCTGCCATGGGCCAGAGGTGTGATTCTGGTGGGGGTTGTGGTTGTTGTGTCCTCCAAGTCATTTCTGATTTATGGCAACCCTATTAGCTGCTCTTCTTGACCCGATGGCCTTCCTCTGAGGCCGAGAGAGCCTGCCTTTGCCGAGGGCCCCATCGGGTCTCCAGGGCTGAGCTGGGACCGGGGCCCTGGCCTCCAGAGTCTCGGCTCAATGCTCCAAGCACTGCCTCTGTGAGGCAGGGCCCATCGGCCCTGTCCAGGCCCAAGGCAGACGCTGGATTTGGCTTGAATGTGCCCCATCGTCTAGTTCCTCACTCCATCATGGAACTCGAACACAAGACCTACCCCAAGACACACATTTTCATAGCCGTGGGATGGAATCGAGGAGGAGGAAGCCCTCTCATATAATGTCCCAATGGAAAGGGGCCCTCTTTCCCAAGGGCCATTGACTGCTGGCACCAGGATCCGTCCAGCATCCCTCCCTGGAGCCCTCCGGCCAGATGCCCTGCTTCTTCCCCTGGCTCTTCTCCCTGGGCAGCCACGCTTTGTGGCATTTTCTCTCTTGTCTGGAGGGGCTCTTGAGTCTTTCATGGCCTTCCTCCTCCTCCTCCTCTGCCTGGCTCTCCTGTTTCGGAGGGGCTGCCACCGGAGAAGCCCCCGGGGCCCATGGTCCCAGGAGCAGCCCTTCCGAAAGGCTCTGATGGAATCCCAGTGCAGTTGGAGCCTGAATTTGGCAGGAAACGTCCAAGATCGTTCTTCCAAACAAGTCCAGAACAAGTCCAGAACTGCATCCATGCTTCAGAAATAGTTCCATTTGACATGGCAGACCCCTCTGACAGACCAGGCTGACTACCTCACCAAACTACAAATCACAGGAACACACAGGACAAAGCCGTGGCATTGAAGGTGGTGTCATGCAAACTGCAAATCCCAGGTTTCCATAGGACGATGTTGCCATGAAAGTTAAAGTGGGGCCTTAGGCTGCATCTGCACGGCAGAAGTAAGGCAGCCTGACCTCGGTCCTATGGAGTCCTGCGATTTGTAGCTCTCTGCTTTTGTTGTTGTTGTAGCTCTTGTTGTGTGCCTTCAAGTCTTTTCCAATGTATGGTGACCTTAAGGCAGACCTGTCCTGGGGTTTTCTTGGCAAGATTTGTTCAGAGGGGGTTCACCATTGACTTCCCCGGAGGAGGCTGAGAGAGTGTGACTTTGCCCAGGGTCACTCACTGGGTTTCCACAGCTGAGCTGGGACTTGAACCCTGGTCTCCAGAGTCCTAGTCCAACACCCAAACCTTTATTCCACGCTGGCTCAAAAGAAGGTTCGATATCTCACAAGACTACAAATCCCAGAATTGTTTGGCATGGAGCCATGGCAGTTAAAGTGGTGTCAAAGTGCATTATTCCTGCAGTGCAGACGCAGCCACAGTGTTGCGGGTTGTGTAGTGTGAAAGGTCCCGTTGTCCCTCTCTCTCTTTCCTTTTCTATAAACTTCCTCACTTGGTGGAAGGCCAAGGGCCTTTGCTCTGCCACTCCTCCCGTGCTATTTCTGTCTTTCTCCCTCTCTTTCCTTTCTCTTCCTTTCTCGTGTCTGCTCTCCTTCCTTCTCTCTCTCAGTGCCAAAGCCAAGATGCCTTGCCCTTGCCAACTAAGCATGGTCCGCTTCCACCAAAGCACTTTCATTTGGCTTCTCCGTTTGAGGGACACCATGATGGGAAAAGGGGTGAAAGCAGGGCACCATTTTGCCAGGGACCCCTTTGCAGCATTTGTCTTCTTCCATGGATGGCACAAACCCACTCTCCAGCTGCCTTTTCTTCTCAGGTTGCCTGGATTTCTTCCTTGCCGGTTGGATCGGATTATGACTCACTTAACCTTTGGGGGATGCATCTCTGCCAAAACCTGCTTTCGAATTAAGGGTTTATTTTAAACCTGTGCGGATGTGATAGGGAAGCAAATTATTTACTTGGACATGGCGCACGTTGGGGAAGCGGCACGTGGGCACAGAGCGGCCCTTGCTCTGGCAGCAAAGCAGGAGACTGGCATGGTTGGCATTGTGAGAGACCCTTGGCTGCAAAGGTCAGTATAATTCTCACCTCACAGTGGGGAGACCGAGGCTGGAAAGGGCAGGCTTGGCAAAGCCCACCCTGGCGCTTCCGGTGGCATTAGGATTGGCACGGTACTTAATTTCCAGAATGAGAGGCTTAGTCCTTTCCAAGTCCCATCCTGATCCACCCACCTTCAGGTTTTCAGGGACTGGTTGCAGGACTAAGACAAGGCTGAGGAGGCTGCACTAACCTTCCCTTGAAGCTGAGAGAGTGTGACTTGTCCAGGGGCACCCAGTGTATTTCCATGTCTGAGCGGTGATCTGAACCCAGGTCTCCAAAGTACTGGTCCAATACTCAAGCCATTGCACCATGATGGCACTTGTAGTAAAAAAGCTAAAAGTGTAACATATCCCTTATTTTGTGCCAAGAGCAATGCTATGAACTTTGGGTGTAGTAAGGCCTCTGGCTCTCAGGAACACAAAAGACTTGACCACAAATTTCTTAAGTTTTCAAAGGTTTTACTGGTTACAAATAAACAAATAACATGAAACTGATCAAAGATGCTCTGGACGCATGACACCCCTTTAAAAGATCCTTCTGCCAAGACTGTTACTGGTTTAGTTCTACTTTAAGGCAAGTTTATCTTGCCTGGTGCTTTTCGGTGTCCGCAGTGGTGTTGGTTGTGGTGTCTGCAGCGCAGCACCAATACCTTGTGCTGTCCATAGTGCAGTGCCACTGATTTGGAGTGTCCACAGTGTAGGGCCACTTTATTGTGTTGTCCATAGTGCAATGCACTGCGTTGTGGGATCCGTTGTGCAACATCAGTCATACTTTATAATGTTGTCCCTAGTTTAGTTCTGCTTCATTATGGTGTCTTGTGGTCTAAGATGATCCCCAAAAGCACCAGGCAAGCTAGACCACAAGTCACACTCTCTCAGCCTCCAAACCCCCACTAAGACAATCTTGTTAAGAAAACCCTGTAATAGGGCCATCATAAGTCAGAAATGACTTGAAGGCACACAACAACAAAGCTAGACTATGCAAGAGTCAGACTCATTGCAGCCCTGAAGCAATAAAACCATAAAACCATCCAGTGCTTCAAATTTCAAATGGAAATTTCGGGCCCTCGGTTGGAAATGGGTGACCTCTGTCCTGTTTGAGAGAGGAAAGTAAATATATTTTCTGACACTTCACCTGCAGGGAGAAGAGTAAATATATTTCCTGCCCTTCTCTAGGGAAGCAAAGACTTTTTTAAGAGCAATTTTCATCCCTATGGAATTTCACTCTGGATGAGAAAGAATGATCCCAGTAGCATCTGATGGAGCAACCTTCCTGTCTGGCCTGTTGTTCCGTAATTGATTTGTTCTGCATTTCTTGAAGGAAGGGAAGGGCTAATGAATGGGATTGAAATGCAAATGAGAGAGAGAGAGAGAGAGAGAGAGACGAAGGCATCCGCTTGCAGCTGGAGAAGGTCTGGGAAGGTCACCGCTTTTTCTTGCAAACGCGAAAAGGCTGCATCTCCTTCTCTGAGCAGAAGAGCTGATGAGAGCGAAGGAGGTGCTTCTCAGTTGCACTGTGGCTCAACCCTTGAACCCTGGTCCATCTCCAGACCAGGGTCTGATAACTCGGGAAAGCTTATGGGGATTTCATGGCTCCAGAGACGCCGGCCTCATGCATCACGGCGCACCCCTTCTGAGAGCTGAGTCACTTGTCAGCAGGGATTAATTTCTTTTCCTGGTCATCAGTTGCTGTAATTAAGGGAAGTGTCACCAAAGCGCCTACAAGCCATTTGGACGCAGCCGAGAAGCAACCATTGCAAGCATCAGGCAGTCCAAATCTTGGAGAAGCAACCTTTCCCCTATACCTCTCCTTTGCCCCAGTGTTGCAGACCCTTCCCTGTCAATGCCACAGGCTTGAGAGGATGTGCCATGTTCCGTCACACTTTGGCCAGTGGTGTCAGAGAGGTCATCACCTCCATGATGCTGTCCAAGGCCATCGTTGGGTAAGTCACACTCTCTCAGCCTCCTCAGGGGAAGGCAAAGGTAAACCTCCTCTGAACAAATCTTGCCAAGAAAACCACCATGATAGGTGTCAGAAATGACTTGAAGGCACAACAACCACAACCACAACAGCAACCATTGAGAAGATCCTCTGGCCCACTGTAGCTTTGATCCTCTTGCCTATTCCTTCTCCGGGGGTTTAGCCACACCATTTATTTCCTGGCTGAGTTTTAAAAAATGGGTTCCCAGGACTCAGGAAACTTCACTGTGGAAAATGCACCAGATGCAAGAACTGTCACACTTCGTGACGCCTTCCAGGGCTAAGTGTTTGCACAGAAAAATGTGTTGTTGTTTTTCTGCACATAAATATGGGGAAATTGTTTTGAGCAGAAAACATGTTCCTGGTGACTGAACCCATGTATAATTCCCAAAATGTGAAGGCCAGCTGAAAACTGCATGCGCCATGCTGGTTCCCCTCTTCTAGGATTTTCTTGGCAAGATTTCCTCTGAAAAGATTTGCTATTGTTTTTTTCTGGAAAGCTAAGAGAGTGTGACTTACCCAGTGGGTTTCTGCGGTGGATTCAAAGCCACAGTCCTCCGCATAGTTATTTGGGAATGCCTCTGTCTGAACACAGCAGGATTTTCTGCAAGTCCCAGTCCAGCGCACCAGGCGCCAATGGGGCATTCCCTTGTGGAGCATGAGGGCTTTTACATTCGGTTCAAGAAGGGTATGTGCTGAGCATTTCTTACCCTATGTTCCTCTCCTGGGCTTGTCTTGCTTGACAGAGGATTAAAACCCATTTCATTCAACAGGAGAAAGTTTTGATGTAGCCGTAAAGCATGATGCCTTTCCCGGGGTGCTTTTTATGCTCCCAAAGGACTCTTAGAATGGGGGCAGAGCAGTTTTCTTGGCAGAGTATTTACAAGGAACACACTTCCTTTCTTCATATACACACATACACACACACACACACAGAGAGAGAGAGAGAGAGAGAGAGAGAACATGGTGGCCTAAATCCAGTTGCTAGCTCCAGCTAGAGTAGACCCATTGAAACAATGTCTAGATGCTAAGTCAACACTGATATAAATTCTGTGGCTCTGTCAGGTCTAACCCAGCGGCTGGATTAATAATTGGATGGAGGCCTTGGCCATAGACTGGACTCCTGTGAGTTTCTGATGCATGCACAACTTGCCCTACAGTGGCCATTTTTGTGGCCTCTTTCATTTCATGGCTATGGAAGCTGTGCATGTAGCACCATGGTAGATGAACTAACATAGACATGGAAACATTTTGCGCACAAGGCACGGATGTGCATTGCACATGGACCTGCACATGCATCCAGTGGCCAATTCAGTTCCACATTTGGGCTCCAACCCTGCATTGGGAGATATAGCCATGAGGTGCAGGTGCAAGAGCCTCCTGCGCCATGCTTCCTCCAAAATAGCACCTTTTCTCATCCACAGGTGCAGCGACAGCTGCCTGCAGTGACTCCCCTATCCTTGCGCAGTGTCCAGCTGTAAGAAAAATAGCCAGGTACTTGTCTATTCCTCCAGTGGGCTGCAGCTGAGAAAAGGTGGGTTTGGAAGGATTTGGGGTTTTGTAGAGCATTCCCATCTCTGCAGTGATCCAAAAAGTGAGCCCCCATAGTCTACGTCAGACTTAGCCCTTTGTAATTCACCAACAGCACGCCAGGCTTGGGGTCTTGGTTCAGTTGCACAGGGTTGCCTTTCAACCAACACCTGAATTGTGTAGGACAACTTAGGTTGGAAATTTCAGACTGTGAAGAGCCTACTAAAGAGGACAGATTCAACCCAGATTCTGCAAGGTATACTACTATGCGAGTCAATGAAGCAGACGTCTCCACACACTGACAAGGTTTGACTTGGTTTAGTTCGGATTCGGAACAGAAACAAACAAACCAACAGACCAAGGAACCACGATTCTTGTGAAACAAGGTCATGGCAAAGGCGGTGGCACAAACTGCTGAGGATATACTGAGCATGCTTAGCATTCAAGGACGAGAAACACCAGCATCTTCAGTTCCAGAGAAATTGAGGGGGGATATACAAAGATGGTAGCAAATCGGGATATTTTTCGAGACAATACTCTTGATGTGTTTCAAAACTCTATTGGGGTAGTCATGGGTCGGACGTTCTAGAAATGCTATCCTTTACAGACCATTCGGGGAATAAAACGAGCGCTAGAAACCTGTTGATTAGTCCTAACTACGATAGATCCATTGACTCAGCTGTTGGATGATGATGGTTCAACGCAGAGATACATCCAACGAATGGGTCTATGTTAGCCAGGACTAACATTTGGGTCTATATCCATGTGGAGATACATACACAGAGTGAAAGCCACCTTGGATATGACTGCCTCTTCTCCTAGGAAGGGAATGAGGATGCACCGCCGGCCCCAGAAGACTAGCCTCCATATCTACAAGGCAACCGGGCATTCGGACCTGGGACTACACCGGAGGGAGGTTTTTCTGCCACGGCACTTAAACGTGAATGACAAATTCAGGATTAGTGTAGGAGAAGCCTGCAAACTCATTCTGGTCCAAGTTCATGATGAAGAGTTTGTCCGTGGGAGTGAGCTCCACTGGTTGCCTGGTGAATTCCTTGTCAAAGTTGGAAGTGTCGTGTTTGTCTTTCTGTCGGATGGAAAGCAAAGAAACAACAACAACCAGTTAAGACACACACCGGAAGGAAAAGGAGAAGGCAGGTGAAGAAATCCTGGCAGTCAAAAAAGAAATTTTTTTAAAAAGGCTAGCAAAATTAAAGTTTTGCAAATGGTATAATTCTAGTGTTGGGTCCCAATTGTAGACCCATTGGACCAACTGTTGGTTGGCGAGTGAAAATCTCATTGATTTTGTGGTTGGCACTAACACTAAGGTGCAAAGCTAGATGTACCCACCTACCATCGGTCAATGGGACAGTGCTGGGCCAGGCTTCCAAGTAATGGATTACTGTATATACCCGATTATAAGTCAACCTCATATATAAGTCGAGAGCAGGTTCGGGGGCCAAAATTATGGATTTTGATATGACCCTTGGACAGGTTGAGGGTAAAACCTAAGGGCATGTAACAAAGGACCTTAAGTGGATGAAGCAAAGGGAAACAATGGCAAAGAACTTACAAAATCCCAGTAGACATAACTATTTGTGCTCATCCTAAAAGCTGGATGGAGGAGAGAATAGAGGGAGGTCAGTGCTTCCAGGACAGATTAAACTGTTGCCTTTCACCATATATATATATATATATATATATATATATATATATATATAATACAGTACTTAGATTGACTCGTGTTCAGTCAATCCAGGTTTTTGGGGTCAATTTTTTAACCTAAATTTCTAGACTTATACATGAGTATATACAGTAAGCAGCTCTGGCAAAGCCTCAGCTGAACAACTGTATCCACATTGGAATAAAAAAGCAAAACATTATCACCTGAATCCTATTTACTAGCACCAATTTGTGTAGACCTATTGACTGGTGAGTTGACAGAGAAGCAAATCCTTTTGTTGGAAGTAACGACGTGGCTATCAAAATGGCCAGCGGCCACAGTCCAGATCTGCACACAGCAATGCAAGAATGGAGGTTGTCTATCCCTTGTTCATTCAATTGCTTGCACTGACCCTCAAAATATCTTTGAAAGCTTCCTAAAATATTGCCAAATCCTTTCCATGTATACATAAACCAAGGTTCCCATGGAGTGGCTAATTTCCAACTACAGTGTAAATGTGCCTAAGACTGCAGTCTGACACTCCATTCCTAGGTGTATAAAACTCATATACAAGCCCCATGGACTTCAATGGATATGTGTGTGTAAGGATCAGAGCTTTAGCAGTGAACAGCTAGACCTGGCGCTGAAAATCCTCAGTCTAAAACATCACTAAGGGTGAATCTATATTGTAGAAATAATGCGGTTTGATACCACTTTTATTGCCATGGCTCCAATTTATGGAATTCCGGGATTTGCAGTTTTCTGACTCTTTGGCAGAGAAGGCTCAAGGCCTTGTGAAACTACAATTCCCAGGATTCCATAGGAGGGAGCTACAGTACTTAAAAAAGTGGTGTCAAACTGAATTATTTCTACAGTGTAGATGCACACTCAGCCTTCAGTGTCTTGTAGGTTTCTTACTTCCACTGTATGTAATTTCACCACAATAATTTGTTGGATTGTTGAAAGGGTTACTGACACACCTGTCTGTCTGATCCATCCATCCACAACTGGATCAACAGAGGCGCCCATAACAATAATAGTATTGGATTGTTAAGTACGTTGTATTATGAATAAAGGGCATTAAAAAGCAAACTTGGTGTTTTGTGCCCGGAAAATGGACTATTATCCAGCCCCTGCTGCCCTGGACACTCTCTGGACAGTTGCTTATTTCATATACTGACCTTCAGAAATTCTTGGGGAAAGCGCATGCATCCTATCAGGCGCGCTGCATTCAAGAGAGCCATTTATTCATGCAGGGAGCATCTTTGCAGGAGGATGTGATGACAAATGCCAACGGAAAGGAACGCTTTTCCGCCTCGTACGGCACTGAACGCTCTTGTGCTCTATACAAATGCGCCAGGACCGGGAAAGATGCTAACGCCCCAACAGTTTCATAAATCAGAAGTCACTCCTCTGGATGGAGTGGCGGCAGTCATCCCTGGAAGCATAACCCGTTGCTTTCTTTACTCATGCAAATCTTTCAGAGAATTTACTGCAAAGCGGATTGCAATGCATGGCCAGGAAGCGACTTGGAAAAAGAAGCATGCCTTAAAATGCAATAAACTGAATTTCGGAGTGGTGCATGAGCTTGGATACAGCTGCAAGGGAAGCGATTTGGTGCGGTTCTGCTAGACTTTTGATGGAGAGGAAGGCTTTTGTATAATGTATACCCATAGATCTCATTGGAACCAATAAGGACAGGAATCCCAGGTGAGGATGGCTATTGCTTATTATTCTTTTGGGTCAAAGGATAACTGAGGTAGGGAAGGCCATCCCAAGGCTAGGTTGGACGACTTCTCTAAGAGTCCCTAAACCTTAATAGGTAAAAGACACAAGAAACCAGTTTTTGCCCAAAGGATAAGTAAGCAATGGGATACTTTAGACAAGCCCCAGGCCTGATTTTGTAAAAGTACACCCAGAATCCCCTTTTTAGGGCAATGGATGAGGATGAAAAGGGCTTTAGGGACTACCTTTTAGGACCCATCCACTTTTTACAACGGTGGCATGTGAATGCATTTATGGGTGCAAAAACATCCAAGGGTTGAGACGTGAAAGCCTGGGAAATAAAATGGAATCATCTGGAATAAAATACCCCTCTGCCCAATTCTCCATGTCCCCCGCCCCAAAACCTTTCTTTCCCTTTAAAAAAACGACAAAAAATGAATGATGGAATATTGTCTTCTGGAACGAGGTTAAAATCTTTACAGATGTACTGCATCCAAATCATTTCCAGATAAGGCTGACTTGTAATGCTCAGTTCAACCTGCAAGTCTAGTCTCCATAAAGTGTCCGTTTTACTTTACAAAACCTGGTAATTTTATGCCAAACCTTTATGATGTATTTTATGCGCCTAAAGTGACAAAGGTGACTTTCAACAGTCAAAGGTACTAATGTTGCATTTTTTCATTTTCTTCCAAAGATGTCCATCTTCCTCAAAAACCAACCCCCCGATTAGTTCAAAATTCCTGGAAATTTTACATCTGTTTACAAATTTCACATCCGATGCTTTTTATGGTTCCTATGGCTGCGTCCACGCAGCAGAAATAATCTGGTTTGACATCACTTTAACTGTTGAGGAGCAGAGGATGGAGAAGAGAAGGCCTATCTGGGTCTCCAAAAAGGTATCTTCCAAGTGGGGTGGTCCTGTGAACCCCAAGATTGGCTTCTCCAGGTAGGTGCCATCGATGGCATGACCCACAGTGTGCCCCATTGGGTTGCCTTCAGATGGACCCAAGGGTTTCAAAGGCTCCTGCCATTTCTTCTTCATGCAACATTGTTTTTTGTGCTCCTACAAGGACTTTAAGAACTATGGACTTCCTACCACTTGTTCATCCTCCTACAGTAGCAACTACTGGCTCCCATCTCAGGGTTTGTGTTGATCCACTCCAGATTTTGCAGAACTCCAAAGGTGTTCTGCAGAAACTAACCAACTTCTGTAAGGATTGGAGGAAAACCCGGAGTGGATCCGTCACTCCATTAACACAGGAGCCACCAGCTGCCCTTCTGTTCAGAATTCCTATTTGCCAATACAGAGCTGAAATGGATCACGAGTGGAAAGAAAAGGGGTATTTTCTCATCTATTTTAAATCTGGCCTATTTTAAATTTAACCTAGTTTAAATTTATTTTAATTTGCATTGAGGATGTTGGTATTTTAGTTAAGGTTAAGGGATAAGGGGATATGTCATTTTTAGTAGTAAGATTTATTCGGTCGTCGACCAGTGTACAAAATAACTTGATAAAATAATAATTGCAAAACACAATTGTTAATCATTGTTAAAAACAATTTCAGATACAAATTCAAAGTCATGTTATACACATATCAGTTTTCACCAACCAATTTGGGGACGTATTTTACATACAATCCAACATAATTTTGCATTTGTAGTTGTGGATGTGTTATGTATTTGTGTATGTATGTTCTTGTAACCCGCCTCGATCCTTTTGGAAAGGCCGGATCTAAATAAAATCTATTATTATTATTATTAACATCTATATTTGGAATTGCAACCTGGTTTTCCCTCCCATGTGTTCTTGATGTTCCCAGGAATGCATACAAGAATCCCCTTAACCTTTTGTCGAAACTACATGTTTAAAGCCACAATGCGCTATCATCACATGCCAAGTTTAATAGTTAAGCGTGATCCTGGAGGAAGAAGAATAATAACAATAATATTGGAATCAATAGTATTGAGAACTCTCTCCAAAAAGTAGTTGCGCATAAGAATGAAAGACCGGCTGCAGTTGGGCTTTTTGCTTGCGAAACCCTTGCTTTCCCCAAGCCCTGTCCCTGAGTCCTGCTTTTCCACGAAATGAGGTTTCCTCAAAACAATATTTCTTAATTTTTATTTTTATTTTATAACTCTATCTGGAAAAAAAAGGTAAGTTGGCACATGAACAACTCAAAGCAAACCGGAAGGAGATAAAACACCCCAAAAGCACGAGGCGAGGAAGTACAGGAGTTGGAGGAGCAGCAAAAAGGAACCTTGCAAGGAATGTCTCCTTTTCCCTTTCGTGTCTTTCCAAGTTGCTGGAAATACACACAACTTAAAACCCCGGCGGCAATTTCCGGAAATTATTATTAGTTCAGACAAAAGGGAAAAAATAGAAATAAAAAAAATACCATACAGCTTCAGTCAAGTAACACAAAGACAAGTTTTGGACTTTTTAAAAATACCAGCTTCGTTGTTTCTTAGTAAAATACTCAAGTCTTTGACACACCGAAAGCACAGTGGGACAGATGGGGTTTGTGGATTTGGCAACTGGACACACAGCGCCCCACATTCGCCCCCCACAACCCACCCCACAGCCCCAGTTGTTTTCAGGAAGGATACCCACAAAGGTTTGGATACGACCATAACACAGAAACCGTGAGGCGGACGGAAGAGATACTAGGGTGACCATTTCTCCAAAGGAAAGCCTCCCCTCTTCTTCTTCTTTGGCAAGTAATGGGGTCCCTGCACCTCCCTGCGAGGGCCAGAGTTAGAAATGTTTGCATTGTGTGTGTATATGCACCCAATCCCATTAAAGGGCCATTGTGCACTACGCAACGAATGCCACATCCCCATTCCCTCCAACTGCCCTGACTTTGCAGGGACCGTCCTGATTTAATCCCCTGCTGTCCCACTTTTGCAGATGCCTTTGAAATTCCCCGCTTTCCCTCTCCTCCTCCCACTTTCTCCTTGGTCCTCAGCTTACTTCCATTGATGCTCCAAGGGCAAAAGGGCTTAGCTCAGCGGGAGGATCGGGGAGAGTCTTGCTCTTCTTCCCAGATGGCTCTGGCAAAAGCCAACTGCCGCAGCCTCTCCCAGCTTTGCCTCGTCTTCCTCATTCATAATTCTTTTCTATCTCAGAGATGTCGTCCCAGTTTTCGTTGGTGAAATGTTGGAGACTATGCTTCCCGCTTTAACTGCTGTGGCAACATCCTACGGGACCCTGGGGCTGGCGTTTTAGGAAGGGCACCAACGTCTCCCCTCTCTAGACAATGAACCCCAGGTTCCCATAGGATGCAATTCAAAGGGGGATCAAAGTGCTATAACTATGCAATGTGAAAAAGCCTCTGATTCCAGAAGCTAAGAAGCGTTGGGCCTGGACTACATTTGGATGGGAGGCCACCATGATGGAAGATTTGGGAAGAGTGTGGAAAGACTCCAACATGAAGGGACCCTTGAGGATTCATGGCTGCCAGTTAGGACTGGCAATACTGGGCTCCATGGGCCCAGTGTTTGACTATGTACAAGGCCAGTGTCTTACATTCCTCACTCATCTGCTTTCAGGAGCTAAGCAGGGATGGTCCTGGTGAGTCTTTGGACGGGAGACACCAGAAGGGAACAAACTAGGGATCTCCAGACTGGACTAGGAAAGGATCTTGCCCAAAAGGAACCCCAGAAAGCCAATGCTGCTGGTCAGAAATGTCCATATTGGTGGAGTTGCAATGAAGCAGCTTCCCAGGTTCAGTCTGATACCAGAAGCCAAGCAGATTTGGAGTGGTTCTGTAACTAAGAAGCCGATCTACAATATCAGCTACAAGAAATCTATCTCCGGCACAAAACAGGTACTGTATTTTGTGCACTTTCCCTTCTCTCTGCAAAACAATCCCTCCGCGAGACTCCAGGACTTTCAAATATAATAATTAATAATAATTTGTTTTATTTATATACCGCTATTCCAAAGATCATAGCGGTGAACAGCAAGTAAGCTAATTAGCAAGTAAGCTAATTTGCCCCCAACAGTCTGGGTACTCATTTTAGCTCCCTCCTCGGAAGGATGCAAGCCTGAGTCGAGCTTGGGCCCTTTTGCTGGTCTTGAACTCGCAACCTTGTGGTTTTGAGTGAATGGCTGCAGTACAGTATGGGGGAAATACTCCGTAGGAATACTCTTTTCCTCCAGTTTGAATGAAGTTACCCTAAATATTTGACCTTGCATGCCAGGACAAAACAGTCAAGGGCTGACACCTCTGTTGTTTTTGTTGTATTTGTTTCTGATTCATGGCGACCCTCAGGAGAAACTATCATGGGGTTTGCTTGGCATGATTTGTTCAAGGTGGGGATGGTGTTAGTGACACATGCAGTTGCACGACACATGCAGCAATAATCGTTTTGAACAATGTGCAAACTCTGGTATCCAGCTGACAGTGGTGTGAGCAGATTGGTGCATGCATGACTCTTGTGTGTGTGATGGCACATTAAAGTACACTTCTGTGGCATGCGGATGCCCATTGTGCACAGGAACTGCACAAGAGGTTGTCGGCCACGCACATTGACCACTGAGCCTCACACGTCAAACTATGGAGGTATTCATAGGGCTGCATAATGTAACCTAAAAGGATGGAGGCTATCAGCCAACATATTCCAGCATCGCAACTCTTCTATTGTAACGCAGCTCTTGCCGAATCCCTGCAGAGTTGCAGTGTTTGAATTTAAAGTTGGCATGGAGTTGGGAGGAACACAAGGATATTGATCTGGCCCCTCGCTTCCCATTCCTCCCAGTTAAGTATAATATGGTGACAATGCAGAAGAGCTTCTATAAGAAATCCAGGATTTCTTATAGTCCAGGATTCCCAG
Organism: Sceloporus undulatus; assembly: GCF_019175285.1. Taxonomy (NCBI): domain Eukaryota; kingdom Metazoa; phylum Chordata; class Lepidosauria; order Squamata; family Phrynosomatidae; genus Sceloporus; species Sceloporus undulatus. The sequence continues at coordinate 936,545 of NC_056529.1, read as the reverse complement.
AGAGGCTGGATGTCAAATCAGAGGGAGATTATCCAGGGACATTTGCACCCTGAAGACTTACTGGGATTTAAGGGCCATTCCAGACTGTTAGATCCCCATAAAAGTATTCTCCTCCCACATTCAGGATCTCATAGAGAAATGGAAGCATCCACTAAGCTGCACACTGAGGCAATGTGAAGCCCACTGTGGTGCAACGGTACGTTTTGCAAAAATGGAAGTAGGCTGATACTGTATTTTTAAATGTCACTTCACAAGGCCCTCATTGTTCTCCCATCTCTTCCAGTAGATTTTGAGAAATAAGGGGGAGAACCCATCTTGGGAAGGTGAGGATGATGGAGTCCTTTTGCAAATACAGTGGGGGCCCTTGGACCTAAACTCTGGGATGCAGCCTTTTCTGAAATGCAGTGAGCCCTTGGTTTCTGCTGGAGTTTGGTTCCAGTAGCCCCTGTAGACACCAGAATCCATGGATGCTCAAGTCCCATTAAATACAATGGCATTATAAAAGGGTGTCTCTTATATAAAATGGCAAAATTAGAGTTTGCTTTTTTGGAATGTATGAATTTTAAAATCTTTTCAAACCACGGATGGCTGAATCTGTGGATGCAGAGGGGCAGCTGTAAGTGGGGAGGAAGCGAGCATCTTTGAGGAACAAAAGTGATTCAGGCTGCATACACACTGGAGAAATAACCCAGTTTGGCACCGCTTTAACACCATTGTGGCTCAAGGCTATGGAATTCTGGGAGTTGGACAACAAACTCCAACTCCCAGAATTCCATAGCCTTGAGCCAGGGCAGTTAAAGTGGTGCCAAACCAGGTTATTTCTCCAGTGTGGATGCAGCCTCAGTTAGGTTTCTATGTCTCTTAACCCTGCTTGGTTTTAAAAGCATGTGGTTCTTCCCATTCCTACCTTCCATCTGCAGGTAAATCAATGGCAGCGGATGTCTCCCATCTTAGCATGATGGTTGTACCTACTCCAGGTTTTATCCCAGTCTTAAAAGGATGTCCCCAAAGCGCTGAAGCTATTGTAGGAACAGCTCATTTGAACCCATTTAAAACCTGGAACGGATTCCCTGCCCCGCTGACATGGGAGACACAGCTATGGCCGAGTTAAACCTATGGATCCCACCAGAGAGGAGGAGAACCTTTTGACCCATAACTTGGACACTGCGGCTGTTCTCGCCCATGTATGCGCCACCAGCGCAACCTTGGTCAGTGACCCTTTGTCCGGCGTTTGAGATATGGTCATTCTAGTATCGCCACAAAATAAAATCCAAAGCATGAGAGTTAATGGTTGCAATGGAGGGATGCCACCACGACAGCTGGCAGGAGCGCATGGCGATGGGTGCGCAGGGGTCATGGAGGAAGAGCAGGAGGAAGAGAAGGAAGGTGACGGTCTACAGTGGCTACTTAGCTCTTGACTTCAGGCTCAAAAAACTCAGAGTTAACAAAGGAAAATCCTTCGAATTCTGACTGGTCAATGTTCCTGATGACTTCCTGGTCGGGTGGCGTTAAGACGGGCGGGTGGCGCGTGAAAAACCGGTCGAAGTTTTCAGCATTTCGTCCGCACTATGAGAGGGGAAGAAAAGAACTCATGGTAGGTGGAGAAAACGGGGGGTAAATGGAAAACTGAAAGCAAAAGGAAACTCCAAACTTAAAAGAAGTCAGATGTGGTTTTGCCGCAAACCACTCCGCAGCCCCCTCCCAATAACGCACCCGTCACCCGTTCCTTGCAATGGTCAGGCCAACGTCATTCAGGATGAGCAAAATATGAGAGAAAACCAAAAGGAAGAAACAATGCAAAAATAGTCATGGCTCCTGTAGCGGAAAAGGCTGCTCTTGCTTGCAACCATTGAGTCATTATATATATCTACATATACATATACATACATATATATATGGTTATGGAAGTGCTGGGAAACAGAGGAGGGAAGCTGTCAGACGGTCTCCTTGCAAGTAATTGTTGGGAGAGAATGAGATGGCCAGGCAATTACTTGTAAAGCTCTGCTAGTCGCATGCAATACTATACCTGTCCAAGAATGTGCCACATGCATTGGGTGAGGGCATCTCTCCCCCCCTCTCTTTTTAAAATAAATACGTAAACACATTTATTATCATTCTTCTATCCCGCTTTTACACTGTGTTCATTAGAGCTGGAAGGGAACACACTGCTGCAGGACCCCTGAACGATGCCCATCCAAGTCCAACCTCCGCGTGAAAACCTCCCAAAATGGAAAGTCCACCGCACTCTGAGGCAATCTATTCTTTTTACAACCATTAAGAAGCTCTTCCTAAGATCCTCTTAAGGAGAAAAAGTGTCTTATGTCTCTCCTGGCCAAGGAACTGATCAGACGCATGGTTTTTTAGGTTCAGTTTTGCTTGGCCTGGAGGCATCACTTGACCGTTCATCCCAGTCCCACCCCAAAAGGACACTGGGATTTCAGCCACAGTCCCCATCCCTCCATGACCTGCTGATTGGTGTATTTTAAACTGCTGAGTATATATATCTTATATATCTTATCTGTCTATTACGTATTTTGTGTATAATGTTCTTCACTAGACTCAAAACGCCTTCATCCATCCTTAGAGGGATCATATTTCCATTCTGGATTCTCCTCCTCTTTCTTATCTTAACTGTAATGTAGTCCTATCTTTCCCTATTAGTTGTCCTTAACTTGGTATTACTGATCGTTTTAATATTCTAATAATTCTTTCTAATGTTGAACCCCAGCATTTTGAAGGGACGCAGCGAAGACCACTGCCTGTTTCAATCCAAAGGTTGTTTGGGGAGCAATGGGGTGATCCCACTTTGAGGGTGTCCCCTGGTCTGGACCACATTGTCCCCATCCCTTACCCAAAAGGGCCATCTTAATCTAAGCCGGATGCCCTCCATGTTGGCTTTTGCAACCCTGGCACCCCTTTATGACACCACTGTTTTGGAGTCGTACAACGGGGGTTGTTGTTGTTGTAGGGTAGTGGTTCCCAAACGTTGGTTATCCAGATGTTCTGGACTTCAGCTTCCAGAATTTCTGACCATTGGCCAAGTTGGCCAGAGCTGCTGGGATCTGAAGTCTGAAACACGTGGAGGACCAAAATTCAGGAGCCTCTATTGCCGCACTTGAAGCTGAACCAGAAACAACCCCAACTGCAGGACACCAATGGAACCTCCTTTGACGGCTGAATCTGGTTTGAACCCAGGTCCCCTGGAAGCCGCCATCCGTCAAATCTCACATTGGATTGCTCTTCTCAGGAGCGTTGGACCTCGGAGAGGGAAGAAAGGGACACTCTGTTGGGTTTGGCGGCCAGCAAGCTGTTCTTCCCAACCCACAGCCCTTTCCACCGGAGTTTACAAAAATGTACTTTGAGTGCGCAGATCAAACTGTGGAAGGAAGCTATTAATGGAACAAAACAACATCTCAGATAATGTTTGACTCTGCCGGCCGACGGGACTAAGGCCTCCGTCAATTCCTGTAGGCATCAAAATTAATAGCTTTCCCTTCCTTTCTAATGGCAAAAAGGACGCAGCGGCTGTCCTTATCAAAGCATCCCTCCTTGGGCCCCAGGAGAAAACAGCGGAGGGGAAGATGTGGGTCCTCTTCTCCTTTCCCCCCAAAAGAAGCCCCCTCTTTCCAAGGGTTTTGGGCATGGACTTAACCCCTCCGTGGTATTTAACTTCCATTTGCAAAGAAAAAAAAAACTCACACAGATTTGCATTTTTAATACACTTAACAGTAGGCTCTTACCACAATGAATGATTCAGGCCAAACACTTGCAAGCTATCAAACCTTTTCAGTTTTCTCACAACTGTAGACTGTGAGATTAGGGGACAAGAGGGACTGGTACTCTGGGGCCGGCAAAGCATAACACCCCACCCACAACACCATTCTATGGAAATAAGACACACACCAGCCAAGATCCAAGGCAAGGGGTCCAAGCCAAACCCCAAAAGCCCCACCAGAAGCCTATCCTTTTTTCTCCTGTCTCTCCATACAAGATGGAGAGCAGCTGGAGGATTGGGGCCCTTTGCTGAGGAGCAAAAAAGAGTTTTCACTTTGGAAAGAATGAGTTTTGGGCCTTCTGGAGAGATAAACCACAGTTGCTTGCTTGCACCTTGTTGCATGGAGTGGATCTAGATCAGAAGCATTATGAGTGTTGTTTTGCATCTTTGTAAAATAGTAGTAGTAGTAGTAGTAATAATAATAATAATAACAATAATAATAATAATAATATGATGATGATGATGATATAATAGGAGAATACAAGGAAAAGACTGACCCTACACCTGAATGAAATTACTGTTATGATTATTACTATAGATACCTATTATAGCTATTACTGTATCTATAGACAGTATCTGCTCCCTTTCCGCCGGCAGCTGAAGACATTTTTATATAGGCAGGCATTTTGTGGATGAATTTTACTTGTGCTGTAAATGCTTTTTAAAGTGTTTACTGGCTTTAATATTATGTTTTAATATTAATGATTCTTAATTATTTTCGACACATGTAGTTCCTGTTGTTATTTCTGTCTTTTTAAATGATTGTAACCCGCCTTGAGTCTCATTGTGAGAGAAAGGCAGGATATAAATCCTTAATAATGTTGTTACAGAAACCACTGCTATTCAGCTAATAACAGGAGAACTGAAGGTGACAAAACAAGACAGACAAAGCATCTGTACGAACTTGCTATCGATGGTGAGTATTATAAATTATAATGGCAGATTATCTATTTTTATTATCTATTGTTATAATTTATGATAAATCGCAACCAATTATTATTGTTTTGTCTATTCTTGTTTCTATATATCTATTATTATGCTTATTTCTGTCTCCTAAGGTTTGCAAGTGGCTGTGTAGCTGGCAAAGCCACCTCTTGCTCTTATCACCTTCCTTGCCTTCTTCATAAGAAGAAAGAGAAATTAACCATCATTTTGCTAAGAGTGAGGCTTGCTCACAGACAAATCCCACCCTTCGTTTCTCCTACTCTCCCAGTCCTTTTCCAGAAACCTCACCCAGCAAGGAAAGGGCTCTGCAACCATGCGAACCGCCTCCTCTGTGAGATAGACTCTGTGCAGATCTTGGAAACTCTCCTCATCCATTTGCCCTCTGCTCCCCTAAGAAGAAAGCTGCCTCAAGCCCTTCCAGACCAAGCCAAAGCTCTCAGTGCTCCGGAAACATCTTTTCCAGCAGCGGCAGCTTCAGAGACAGCCGTCTCCTCTAACCCAACCTGGCAGCAGCCAGTCTGGCAGAGGAAGGCAGCCAGAAATCAAGAGGATTCAACAACTGACAGGCTCCCTATCAAGGCTCCAGGAGCCCTGCCAATAATGCACAGCACTCCTCTCTCTTCCTCTGTTGCGGGTGTTTGCACCCGTGTCTAAGGCACTCTCACAAGACCTAATGCAGAGGCACAACACAAGGCAAAAGGCATGCAGGAGGCAGTTGGGTGCTTGCTTGCTTTCCTCCCTTCATCCTTTTCTTCTCTGCCTGCCAGCTTTCCTTCCTTCCTTCCCCTCTTTAACCTCTCTCTCTCTCTTTCTCCTTCCTTCCTTCGCCTCTTTAATCTCTCTCTCTCCCTTCCTTCTTTTTCTGCCTGACCCTGTCTTTTTTCCTCCAAGCCAAACAGCCCCATCTGCCGGAGCCACCCCTGGCAGGGCTTGGTGGTCTCCAGATTCCTTTCAGGCAGATCACTAAAGGATCCTCCTTGATCTTTACAGCCAGGGGGAAATTGCTTCCCTTCTCTTCATTTCATTTCATTTCATTAGCTAGTGATAGAAAGCTGTCATTTCACAAAACAGCCTCCAGCGGAGGGACCTTGCTTGCAAAGAGAACACATAAAACAAAGAAGCCCCTTCTGCCCAAAAGGCTGGCAATCAGCATCTCCCGCAAATAAGAATATAAACCCATCCAACCTTCCTCTCTGAATCTGACAGCACCACAGGAAAATAATATCAAGACAAGGCCTCTTTGGCCTGGGGATGATGAGACGGGGGTGTTTGAACTTGGGGTGCCATTTTCAGCAGCTGCCTTGTGCCATCTATGACCTTCTCTGGCAGAAAAATCCCAGGTGCCCCTCTCCAAACCACAGATCCTTGGATCCCTCAGACTGGCACCATGCAGCTAACCTGGGACCTAACTGTGGAGTGTAGACAACAGTCTACTAAAAATGCTGGCAACTGCAGGAAAAGGCTCTTGAGACTAGCGCAGACCCACAATGACTTCCATCTGTCAGGTTGTGCGCTGGCATCACAAAAAGCCACTCCAGTCGTGTCGCTCCAGTCTCTTTAATTAAGATAATTCCATACAGTGATTTATGATTTTTTTTAAAAAATAAAGCCTACTCCTTTGGCTTTGCAAACCACTGCATTCCATATAGAGAAGTAATTCTATAGAGGATATACGTGAGTGTATGTATTAGATATATATGTGTGTGTGCGCGCGCACACACACACACACATATAATAAAAACTAAAAACCAAACCACACAATTATCTCCAGGAGAAGCGGTGTGTAAATATTTAAGCAGACTTCTTTGGGCTCATGCCAACGCTTGTTGGCAATTGGTATGCAGAGACCATAAGTGAAGATCAGCCAAGCATGGCCCCATCAGCAAAGACACACACACAACACAACATACACATAGGCACACAGAGGATCAATCTGTTCAGGGTAGATTCAGCATCGAGAAAAAGCCAAGGTTTGCTGCAGCACAGCCCAACACTGGGGTTCTCCCTGGTGCAAGGAGAGGAACCAAGGGGCAAAGATGGTAAGAAGAAGGGAGATGGGGCAGGCAAAGAAAGAGAGCCCCTTGGCCTTGAGAGACCCAGAAAAAGGATCACTTTTGCATTGCCCATGGTTTCTTAAAAGGAGAGGCACACCCCGCTTCAAGCATTCAAATATTAGAGGAGCTTGCAGGGTGCTTCTGAGAAACCAGAATGTGCAGAGTTCAAAATGCAAACAGTTAATATGCTTATTCTTTGCAGGGAAAAAGTATATGGAGGAGAGCTGGGTAAATGCCAACCCCAGATGCTGGCGAAACTTCAGGAAGAAACTCTTCTAGAACATGGCCACCGAGCCCAAAAACCCCACAAAAAACTAAAAATGAATAAATTGTTTGCAAAAAAACCCCTTAGCACTGTGCAATCTTAGTGATGGTCCTGTTTGGGGAGAGGAATGTTTTGGACAGCCACCATGCATGCTCCCCTTGCTGGCATGACCAGTTGCATCAATGCATCTCCACCTCTTCGCTTGATCCGCAACTGGGAGATGGGTCCAAGGTGGAAGGTAGATGCTACCGACATTTAAGGAGGTTGTGGGGAACAGAGACTGACAGCCCTTCAGTCCAGGAAAATGTCTGTCTTAAAGGCATTGCACAGGACAATTGTATAGCCATGGGACTGGCATCCTTCAATGCGCATTCCCACTAAGCCTGGATGATGCATGGCACAACTGGAACTAAGGGCCTTTGTCACTGAGGGATGCTGGAGCATTAGTTCCAGTTGTGCCATAGACCATGGATCATCCAGTTCTGGTGGGAATGCGCACTGAATTGCCCTGAGATCCAAACTGGGGAAGAGAGGGGAACCCAGCCCTAATTTGTAATAACCGAGAGAATAATTCAGTGCATCATACACACTCTCCGTCCCAAGGAGAACCATGGGACTTCTAGCATGAAATGTGGTTGAATGGTTGTACTGGTTTTGGTGGGGCTGGGTTGTGATCCAGTGGCACATTTCTTGTTTCCAGGCTGTGGTTTCTGGGAGGCTTGTTTCCCAATCCTGGTACTTCAGTATCTTTTCCCAATCATGCCAAGCAATGTGAAAAGGTCTCATACATCTCCAAATCCTGCCTCTCTTTTCTTCCTCTCCTTGTTTTCCCCCCACAGAAAACAACCTTTCTTGAGGCCCAGATTTTTCCCCCTGTGTATGAATATCATCTTCTCTCCTAAAAAAGGCTCTTTCCTAAGAAGAAAATGCTGCTTCCAGTGCAAAACAAAAACAAAAACATTGCACTCGAATTTTGCACAGATTCTTCTGCAAACAGCAAAAGAATCTTTTCAGTCAAGGATTCTTCTTTCTTGTCAGGGTTTCTGGATATATATTTTTGGGCCATTTTAAAAAATGTATTATCTTTTTTAAAAAAAACATTGCAGAAAAAGGGACAGACAGCAGCAAAAATCTGGATGGTCCTTTCGCAGGGAAGAGGATGGGGAAGTATCCCTCGGCTTTTGGGCTGTTTTCTCATGAACTATTCACGATGTTGCTTCTGGCCGGGCTTTTACCTGCTGAGTGCGTCGCACCCGCTTCATGAATGATTCAGGCCTCCTCCAGCGCCATCCCCTCCTTGATGGGAAGATGTCGTTTGAACGACAACTGCAAAGGGCTCCTTTTCACCCACAAAAAGAGAGAGGCTTCCAGCCCTTCAGGGGAACCGAGGAGAAGGTGAAAAGGAAGGAAGGAAGGCTTGGAAAGACCCTCGTTCTTGGCTGGATGCTGCCAACAAACAGCCAGAAGCGGGCAAGGTCTTTGGGGAAGAGGTGGGCCTTCTTTGTTTGGATCCGTCCATCAACCAGAATTTGGCAGAAGCATTGCCAAATTCAAATCCAAAACTGTTGGTGGTACAGTTAGTATTGCAGAAGCTGTCTGTGACGTTGGGACTTAATAGGAAATAGGCCCTGATGGCATAAAAAGACTGGAGACTTTGGGAGCCCTAGTATCCATACTAGATCCTCGAAAGGGAAAGGCGAGATATAAATATTATTATTATTATTATTATTATTATTATTATTATTATTATTATTATTATTATTATTAGTTTATAATGTTCTTGGCCCTAGCCATGCCAACCCTATACCTCTGCACTTGTCTGGGGCCCAATTTCTTGCAGCTGGGACCCTCCAAGATCTGCATGGATGCCTCCAATGGCACAATAGCCAAACACCAAATGACCTATTTCCAAGGTCTGTGGGTGCTCCTGAGGCCAGAAGAAGCAAAGCATCCTTATTTGCAAAATAGATAGATAGATAGATAGATAGATAGATAGATAGATAGTCAGTCTTTTGGGGGTCAGGGTGAGGATTGAGGGACATGAGACCATCTTGGGGCCTCAGGGTAACTGAGTTGGGTGGGAGTAAATCAGCACATGCTGTTTTTCCAGGCATTGTGCACCTACTACATCTTTGCACAAGGCCATTTCCCTGGCTGCACAACGGCTGGGATACATCTCCATCCTTTGGCTCCTGGTCAAAGAAGAGCATCCATTGCCCTCCAACATTATAGGCAGGGAGGGTTTAAATAATATCATAGCTAATATTATTTGAAACCCCTCTAAATCCTGTGAGGAAGGCAGGGTGGCTGTTTAATAAAAGGCACATATAGAAAGCGCCCTTAAACTTTGAACGTTGCCTTGAATAATATCACATTCCTACATCTCTGTGGTCCGAAAGAGATTCTCTGCTGATGCATGAGTGAGGGATACGTTGTTCCACATCTGCTGCATGTGTTTGTGGATAGAAGTGAGGGAGAAAGAAAGAAAGAAAGAAAGAAAGAAAGAGGAATAGGAGGAACTTACAGCTTTTGGCTTGAAAGGGGGCTGGATTTCTTTCCGTTCAAGTTTGTCCCAGTCGATGTACCGGAAGAAAGCATGTTCCTTGATATCACGTTCGCCTTCGGGGCCGCAGCCTAAGCGTTTGGCTGGATGCTTTGTCATGAGCTTCAAGAAAAAGGAGAAAGAGGAAATGTATTAAACACAGAAAACAGATGCAACACTTTGTTTATTGCTCTCTTGTAAGAAGAAATACTTCCAAAGATTTTCTCAATCTTGGGCAAGATGATGGGAGCCTTTGCCCATTTCCCCCCTGATAACAGTTTGTACACTGGAACTTTGCTTTTTGGTGAAAAATCCATTTGCATAATATTGTATTGTATTGCATTGTACTGTATTGTATTCTGCCTTTCTCCCACAATAGGAACTCATAAGAATGTGTTCCTTGCACCAAAATAACCTGTTGCACACAGAAAAAGTGCATCTTGCACAAAAAACACTGTTTTCTGTCCAAAAACCAAAGCTTTTTAAAACCAGGAATAATTATTTTTTCCAAATGCAAAAAAGTTCACAATAGTCGATTATATTCTTGACCTAAGCCACAATGTGCTGAGACAAATCTTTTTTCTTCCAAAGGAGGATGAGAACATTTGCAAGTATTGTTTGCATGCCTAATAAAGAGCATAGCAAATAGTCCCAGGGACTGCAAGGTTTTCTACAAAGACTGTGGTGAAACAAACAGTAGGGAATACATAACAATGTGTAAGAACACAGTGTGCAATTGGTACAACTAAAGCGAATAAAGGGATTAAAACCATTGCACAGATCCCAAGAAAATGCCTTGTGCACATAACTATCCTGTTCTTATGGACTTTGAGAAATGTGCAGGTAGAGAGAAAGAGTGGGTCCCACAATGTACAATGGGGTTAACGTTGAATCCTCTTGCAAATCTCCCCACAAATTGCTCCCACACTTATGGGTCCCCTATCCATGGGTTTCCTTGGCAAGGTTTATTCAGGGGTGTCTTGCCCATTGCCACTGCCTTCCTTTTAGGATGAGAGAGAATGCAATTTTATGGGGATTATCCAAGGGACTGAGTAGGGATTTGAACCTTGGTCTCAGAGCATGGTCTGAGCATGAGCATGTCCATTTCTGTGACTAAATGTGGGTATTGCACACTGGACAAAAACACCCAACCCTTTCTGTAGGCCGGGGAACGTGTGCATTTGCAATACGCTTTTGGCTAATATGGTCAGAAAGGGAGGCTAGTACTTGGAGGAAAATCTCTGCCCACCTGAGAGCATGAAAGCAATTAAGCGCATTGGCCGCCGCACTGTTTACAGAGATGGCACCTCCGCCCCAAATCTCTTTTTCATTAACACCGAACCCAGGAGAGGAATGGCCGGATCCAGGTTGGGTTAATGAAACGGCACGTTCTCCAGAAAAAGGAGGAGACATGAATTATGGCTGTTTGTCATCCGAACACGTCTCCCACCTTGCAAAACCCCTCTGGCAAGATGGATACGGAGAGGAAGAAGAGAAGACTCTTTGGAGAGAAGATTTAATATCTTCACCAAGGCATTTTGCTCATGTTCCAAGATATGAGGGAGACGGCAATGGATGCCAAGCAGAGATAAGGCAAAGGGAGGCTTATCATTTAGTCAGTAAAATATTTATATTCCGCCCTCCATCTGAAGATCTTACAATAAAATCAGCACAATCAACTGAAAACAATGCAAAAGGTAAACATATTTTTAAGAAGACTAAAAATATATTAAAAAGTTCAATAATAATAATAATAATAATAATAATATCCCACCTCTCCACCAGTTTAAGGAGCTGAAAGAATACAAATGAACACCAGCTAAAATGCTTTGGAACCATTTAAAGCCATGCACACATGCAGATCTGTATAGAGCCAGATAGGTCCCCAAAGGCTTTTGAAAACAAACAAGGCTGTATCCACACTGCAGAAATAATCCAGGTTGACCCGCTTTAACTGGCATGGCTGAATGCTATGGAATCCTGGGAATTGTAGTTTGTTGTGGCACTAGAGCTCTGTGATAGAGAAGGCTAAATGATTCACAAAACTACAAACCCCAGAATTGCATAGCACTGAGCCATGGTTGTGGTGTCAAATTGGGTGGTTTCTCCCTTAGAAGAGAAGAGTCCCTTTCTTTCGGCTTCTGAAGGTACACTTCCCCACTTCCTTGAAGAAAACAAAGCATGCAACAAAGCCCATAGGGAGCACGATGCGCACCCTTGCTCCAGGACAAATGGTCCCACTGGCTCGCTTGACATGGGGTGTTTTGCACCATGCATATATGATGCGTGTGCACTGGGTCAGAGAGGTCTTCTTGTCCTCTGCTGCCCAAAGTCGCACTGATGCTAAATGACAACAGACTTCGGCAGGCGGCCGCCAAATTGGTTGGAGAAAAGCAAATCCCACTGCAATTGTTCCCTAAGAAAGCAGCTGCAAAGCAAACAAGGCCTTTCATGCTGATATGCAACGCTCCCTTCCAGCCATGGCGTTTCCAACAGGCCAATCTCTGCTCCTGCTCTTTAGCAAGTGAGAGTGAGGCAGCAGCAAACATCACTGGGGTTTTGGGGGAAAAAAGAAAGAAAGAAAGAAAGAAAGAAAGAAAGAAAGAAAGAAAAAAGGAAGGAAGGAAGGAAGGCATGGCAAAAGCCAGCGCCAATCCGGCAGCCGGGAAGCTCATTAAAGGAAGATCTCTGCCCTTTTCTGACAGAGATACAGAGTCTGCCGCTGACACGGTGCAGAACGTAGCAGCCAAGCAAGGAAACATCCCTTTGCAGCTTTGAAAAAGGAGAGATCAGGTGCATGGCGAAGACTCTTTGTTGTCTTGGCGCAGGGTAAATTTACTCTTATGTCACTTAATGGTGGTTGCGGTATGTCAACCGTCTGCTGAATACAGTGGGGACCCTTGGAATCCACTGGGATTGGGTCTCAAGACCCTCCGTAGATACCAAAATCCATGGATGCTCAAATCCCATTAGATACAACTGTATAGTAAAATGGTGTCCCTTATATAAAATGGCAAAATCAAGATATGCTTTTTGGAATTTACAGTGGGTCCTTGGTATCTGCTGGGGTTTGGATCCAGGACACACCATGGATACCAAAATCCATGGATGCTCAAGTCCCACTCAATACACTGGCACAGTAAAACGGCATTGCTTATATAAAATGACAAAATCATGGGTTGCTTTTCAGAATTTATATATATTTTGGGAATATTTTCCAAAAGCCATGGATGGTTCAATCTGTGGATTAAGAATCCATGGATATGGAGGGCTGACCATCACCATCATCATCATCATCAGCAGCAGCAGCAGCAGCAGCAGCATCATCACTACCATCAAGGTGGTTTACAAAAGATTAATAAAACTCATAGTTAAATACAAAAGTTAAAACATAATTAATTTATCATTTTTATAAAAAATGGTTAAAAACCTTGTTGCTGTCTCTAGGCATTTGTAGATCCTCCAGTGCAATTCTATGGGTTAATTTCTGCTGGATGTTGGCCATAGAGTTGGCACTGGAAGACCTAGAGATTCCTAGGCTGCATCCACACTGGAGAAATATCCCAGTTTGGCACCTCTTTTCAGCATCCTGGCTCAAGGCTATGGAATTCTGGGAGTTGGAGTATGTTGTGCCCACAACAAACTCCATCTCCCAGAATTCCATAGCCTTGAGCCAAGACAGTTAAAGTGGTGCCAAACCGGGTTATTTCTCCAGTTGGATGCAGCTCAGGATTCTGGCATATGCATATGTGCATTTTATTTCCTTCCGCACAAAATAAAAAGAGTGCACTTCTATGGGAACAGGGAACGTACAAAACAATCTGGGCTCTTGCCCCACTTTATTCCTGCTTCGGTTCCCATCCAGCCTCAGGATTTGTTGTGAGCAAGGTAAAAACCC
>NC_056529.1:900756-923056 GCF_019175285.1 Sceloporus undulatus | reverse complement strand
ATATATATATATATATATATATATATATATATATATATATATATATATAATGTTTCTCTCTTGCCAATTTGCAGCATTCTGTTTGAGACGGAGGAGGAAGAAAGTAACACAGAGAGGAAGCGGATCGCTGTTTCGATCTCCCGTCGCTCCCCAGGATTTGGCTCAGGGGCGATGGAGAGGATAATGAAGCTTCGGAGATTGCAGCAGCTTTGGAAAGAGCAATCTCCTCCAAGCGCCAAGCTTTCCCTCTTGTTATTCATGCCTAAGACAGCAGTGCTGGTGTTTTTGCTGGCAAAATTGGGATTACAGGTGTCAGAATACAAGCATCCTCGGCCTGGAGATAGCCAAATTGGAAAATGGGTCACACCTCCATCAATGCCAAGCACCAACCTAGGGTTGCCATATTACCCAGATAGCTGGGTTTTACCTCAATTACAGGCATGCCACCCACTGAGGCATCATTTGGCTCCAATGCCAAGCTTTCGTTAATAAAAACAGCATGCCTAGTGATTCCCAAACTCTTGTCCTCCAGGTGTTTTGCACTTCAGCTCCCAGAAGCCTCAGACACCTTGGCCAATGGTCTGGGATTCTGGGAGCTGAAGTCCAAAACATCTGGAAGGCCAAAATTTGGGAATCATTGCAAAGCGAAACAAAGATCCAGGGTAATTCTGCCAAATTGTTGTACAAGAGACACGTCTGTCCTTGCCTTTTGAGATACGAGGGGAATGAGAGTGGAGGGGATTCCTGCATACTTTGCTTCGAGGAAAGACGGAGGTGGGAGAGTGCAAAGAAGGAGCAATCCTGTTGCAGACGGTGAGACGAAGCCAGCCAGGTAGAAGAGGAGGGGAATTAATGCAGCCCTGGCAGAGAAGAAGGGCGAACTGACTGGCGAACGGAGATGCCTCCTCTGAGCAAAGGAAGATGCCAGGTGACCCGGAAATGTCGCTCCCCCTTTGGCCCATTAAACCAGGCGCAGCTGAGCATCGGTTCCTTCACAGACAGACACACACAGAGAAACAGGTGCCGTCCTTCGGCCAAGCGTCAAGGCAAGGGCATGGGCGGGCATGGCACATGAGCCATCTGTCGTAGGCTGGAAGCAAATGCCAGATGCTTAAAGCCGTGCAAAGACAAGGGAGCTGTAGCCTCCCACAAGTCCCCATGCACCTAAGAAGATCCCAAATACCACAGGTTAAGGGCTCATTTCTCAGCTCCATGCAACTGGTGTAATTCATTAATATCAGAGCCCAGATATGTTGCCTTTTCAAGTGCAACAACCTCCATCACCCTCCAGCCAGCGTGGCCATGCCATTCATGACTGCAGAGCCCCAAGATGTTACCTTTTGGACAACTGCAACATCCATCATCCCCAAGCAAGCATGGCCATATCATTCATGATAGCAGAGCTTGTTTGTGTGTGTGAGAGATAGAGACCATTTGGACTATAGCTCCCAGAAATCTCCAGTCAGCATGGGCAGAGCTCAGAATGCCTTTTTGGGCTACAACTCTCATCATCCCCAGCCAGCCAGGCCACCTGTGTGATGTATGCCCAATGGCCAGTGCTTCTGATGTTAAACCTATAGTCAGGGCTGTGTCTGTCTGTCTATAGCATGCTAAGGAAAGCTCTTTTCCTGGAAGGGAGGCTAGGGGAGACGGTCAAGGAATTTGAGGGCCACAAAACAGAGTTTAGGGGCCATATGTGACCCACAAGCCACACTTTCACCAAGTCTGGCATAAACAATGCCAGTCCCTTGGAAGTTGACTCATTTATTTACACAAAACCTTGAGGACAAGAGAGGCGCTCAGGAAGCACAGAAAGCTGGTTTAAAAATAAAAACACACGAAGATATTGGATTTCGGCTACCAGGGTTATTTCGAGGACAACAGGTTAGGGATTAGAATCCGAGCCATTTGATGCTCTTGAGGGGTAGGAGACGTTGGAAACAGCCTAAGATTCGGCGCTAGGAAAGGATGCCCAATAAGGACATTTTGGCAGGCAGGAAAAAGGTAACTTGGCCTCTGCTTTAGGGACTCTCTTCTAGTTCATCTATTCTGGCCTGGTTTCCAAAGGTTTTGGAGATGTGATGAACGTGACACTTTTAGGTAAGCAGTTCCATCGAGAAATGGAAATAGTTATGTTATGGAAGGAGACCACCAGGTTCTCCTTTAAAAATTACTTACTACAATAGCAGACGTAACCACCACCACGTTCTGGATGTGGAACTCCAAAAGGGCAGAGACACTCATATCCATTTGAGGAAACCCTTGCAGCCGCATTGGCTCTTACCCCTTTGCAGATCGCCACGGCCTCCTTGGACATGGATTTGGGATACGCCACGTTGTGCTCCATGATGGACTGGAAGAGTTCGTCCTCATCTTCCCCTTCAAACGGCGCCTGCAAAATTGGGAAGAAGAAGCGGAAGGGATTTTAGAGGCCCCCGTCCTTCTTCTCTGCTGCAACCTCTTCCCATTTGTCTCCATTTGACGGAGGGTCCCCCAAGCGACAGAAAATGGCTCCATCACTTTGCCATGGGAACCCATGTTGGGTTTTGGGGGAGCTTTTTTGGATCTAATGAAGCATTTAAGAGGAACTGTACAAGGTTCTGAAATAGGTTCAGCACTTTGTACAACTCCCATAAAACATATTTTAAGAAAGAAAACTTTGGAGCACATCCCAAATAACAAGAGTTACTGGCTGCCTCTGAGAGGAGGGAAGGTAGTAAGTAGACAAGGAACCTTCCATAATTTTTCAGAGGTTGCACTGATTTTCTTTGCATTTTCTTTATTAGTCAAATGCAAATGTCATCTTTCCTCCAATGAGCTCCATGTGCTGCACATGGCTCTGTTTGTCCTATTTTATTCTCACAACAACCTTGCAATTTAGGTGAACACAACCAAATCCTTTCCTTTTTCTTGAGGCTGCATCATTTATTATCTTTCAGAATTTGAGGCAGCTGAATATAGTTTAAGATATCAACGACCTCCAAGGCAGAATATTCTTGAGTAGTCTGGACTACAAGTGACCCACCAAGCCAACTGCTGAATAGTAAATCGACATATCGGTAAATCCAACTGATTCAACTAGTCTCCTCTAGTCAAAACAAGCAGTATTTGTTCCCCTACGCTGCATGCTGCTTGCAAAACAAACAGCAAGGTTTTGCATTCCCATCTCCATGTAATTCAATGAAAACCCCCATGAGAATCCATCCTTTTTTAAAAAAAATTACCTGCCCGGCCAACATTTCATACAGCAGGACTCCAAAGGCCCACCAATCCACTGATTTCCCATAGGGCTGATAAGCGATTATCTGCAAGAGGCACAAGAACGTCATCAGAGCAGCAGGATTATAAAAGCAGGAGTCCCTTTTTTCATCTGACAGTCACAAAGACAAAATTATTCCAGCTGGGAATCCAGGTTGCAATAAAGGGAAAGACAGAGAAAGAGGGAGAGGGAGAGAGGAGGAGTCTGATCTTGTTCCTAGGGATTTTAAGCACTGGGTTCAGATGCGGAGTCAAAGGTTTTCATGGCCGACATCCATAGGTTTTTGTGGTTTTTTCAGGCTCTTTGGCCATGTTCTAGAAGAGTTTATTCCTGACGTTTCGCCAGCATCTGTGGCATCAGAGAATGCATGGAAGAGTTGGATGTATGTATGTACATATGTAGAGAGAGAGAGAGAGAGAGAGAGGAGTGATTTTCATGTTAATCTGCATATTGTACTGTTGTTGATGGCAGGGTTCAGATCTTTAAGGACCCAGGAGTTGCCCTGGATCTCCATCCTCTGATGTGCCATGCCACCCTACAGCATGCACCCATTTGTCTGCTTTCTTGCATCACTAGCTTTCTGCAGGGAGTTTTATTTTATTTATGCAATCTATTGTAACCCGTCTAGATCCTTTTGGAGAGGCGGGATATAAATAAAACCTACCGTATTATTATGTCTTCAACAAATGATGGTTGTGGGACCAAGGGAAAACTCTCCCCTGAGGATCTTAAAATGTGATCATTTTGGCAGATGCGGTTTTGCCGATGGCCTGCATTGATGGAGAATGGAAGGCCGGATGTACTCCTGGGACCTCTGCCCTTTAAAAAGCCCTGCAGTCATTCAGGGCAGTCCAGAAGGCCTAGTGTGGTGAATAATAATAACACTTTATTTTTACTCTGCCTCTCCGTTCAGGACCTCCACCCCTGCTTATCTGGAGTGTCCAGCAGCAGAATGGAGATGTGAGTTGCTCTGCAATACTTGCTTTAGATATAGGATTTGCCTTAACCTCTTGTAAATTTAACCTGCTAGTTAAATAATAGCAAAGCCTTTCGTTCGCCTATGCATTTATTGTCCCTGTATCCAAAGAGCTGAACCAGAAGCCCACAAAAGTACCTAGTCTGGTGGTACTGAAAGCTATTGAGAGGTCCAAGATAGAATCAATGGGGTTGCACTGTCCCCAAATCCTTTTCCAAGTAAGTCATCCATTGGGGCAGACAAGCATCTTTTACGTTCCAAATTCAGACCCCAAACTGGACTGGATCCAAACTACTAGCACCATCAGAGAACACCAGGACCCAAGAGTATTATTTTGATGATCCCTTTACTGCAATTCTTGACACAAATGCCCAAAGAGATGGTGATCTAAAAGTTGGGGATCGAAGGAAATCCATCCTCCAAAGAGGGAAAGGCCCACATATCAGCAGCAAGAAAGCAGGTCACGTTTTCTAGGAGAAACTCAATGTTAGGGAAGGGGCTGAAGCCAGAAACAAGGAGGAAAAGGAGGCCGAGGAGGAGAAGTCTGTGTTTGGAGGAGCTCCTTCCATCCCTGCATCTTTGCTTAGAGCCGGAGGCAATGCCATCTGTTACTTAATGCAAAACCATTATGCAGTTTATTCATCCTAATTACAGATTTCTATTCTGAAAAGATTCATATATTCAAACACGAATGCAAATTGCATGGTAATGGCAGTAAAATATACACAGACCCAACCAAGCTCATCCCGACTGTTCCTCATCATCACAGACATCTATGAACTGAGTACAAGAGCTTCTCAGCTCTATGGAGGGATCTGCCATCTCCCGATGGCCCTCTCAAACACCACAGATCCCAGCAGAGAGCAGAGCAGGTAGCAGAGTGGATTCAAATGGATCCCAGGGATGGCAAAATCCACTTCTGTGCAGGCTGCTTGGAATTTTACTAAACCTCAGTAATAATCGGTGTGAGACCCAGAGCTTGGAAGTCATGCATTAAAAGGTAATATTTTACTTATAACTAGTGCATTTTGGCAGTAATAATATTAGAGCATTGATCAATAGAACAGGGGCAGAAATGCTGCACAAACACCCTAAAACAGGGGTGAGCAAATGGATGGGGGCCAGGGTCTAGTTCCCCCCCCCAAAAAAAAAAACCCCAAATCAGAAATGTGTTTGTATTAAATCCAAATGTGAAGTAGCTAGAACCATTGCAGCTAATTGGTGCAGCAACTGGGAGTGCATCTACCCTGTAGAAATACTGTAGTTTGATACCACTTTAACTGCCATGGCTCCATGTTACAGAATCTTGGGATTTGTAGTTTTGCGAAGCACCAGCACTCTTTGGCAGAGAAAGAAAAATACCTTATAAAACTACAGATCCCAGGATTGGCACTTAAAGTGATGTCAAACTGCATTATTCCTATAGTGTAGACACAACCTGGGATCTACCTCCTTGAAAATTTATAATGAAAAATGGCGGGAATTGGTTGCTCTGATTGACACAGAGTCCGTCAACCGTCCCTGGAGAGAACCAAGCAAACCACACAGGGCTCCTCTTCCCCCTTAATTTAAAGGATTTCTTACCCCATTCTCTCTTCCTTAACCTCTCTTTGGCTCTGCCCTGTTCTGCCCTCTTCAACCAAGCCCTATTGCAAAGCATTTGTTAACTTCCCGTTCATTGCTGCAAAACCAAACCACCAAAGCCTTCATTGTGAAGCCAATGTTTTTTTTTTTTTGGTGGTGTGTGTATGGGGAGAAATCCAATATTTAGAAGACTTTGCTGGAAGACATTTGCTTGCCTGACCATTGTGGGGCTTTTTGATCTTGTGCAGAAAGAGGTGCAATTCTGCCCCTCTGCAAAATCCATTAGAAACTCCCTGTTCTGTTTACAACTGATGGCAGGAACCCAAGATCTTTTTGCACACTGATACTGTATAGCATAAAGCTTTAATCCTTCCAAACAGACAGGATAAAAGCCTTGTGAGGTTTTCCATATTCTCGCTGATCATTAGCACTCAGAGATCATCACCCTTTTGGCACCATGGAGGAATATGTGCGATCAATGGGATCAAGAAAAGTGAAAAGTATGGGGAGGCGCTCAGGGGCACGAAAGGCAAACCTGTGCCTATGTTTCAAAAGAGGTGCTTGCTTTCCTTCTCAGTGGCTGCATTATTTGCCCAGCCATCAAGTTTACTTCTTTGCACAGATCAAAATGGTAGAAAATAGAAAGGAAGAAAGTACATTTAGCTGGACTGAAAACAGAAGAGAATCCAATTCAGAAAAGTTTTGACAGCAAACCAAATCTGCCTTGGTACTCCATGCTGCTCTCCCTCCTTCCCAGTCCAACCACATTAAATTTATTTATTTGGAATATTCCCCCTTTCCTCAAACCTTTCCACATTACTCTTGGTGACATGCTAAAATTGCAGGGATCTTTCATATTGAGTAGCCTTCAATCCCATTTCCTGCTGATTATTTCATTTTTTTTAAACAACCCTACAAATTAAAAGCAAAATGTGGAGGGGGAATGAGCATTTCGGAGATGGTGCCCAGTTACCTACCAAGGGAAAGTGGCCATTTGTTCTCCTCTGCAAACCCATTAATCACGCCAAGAGAGACCCAGCCTCCACCTGGCAGCGCTACGGTATTAATCTTGGCAGTGCAAGGGAAAACAACGCACATTAGGACCAGTAATTAAACGTCTTCCTGGGAAGGATGCACACTCACACACAATGCTTTGGCATTTGGAGGCTCCCAAGGAGAGGAATGCTCCGCTGATACACTGCTAGCCCCTGAGATTGATGTAAACTTCTGTAGGAGAACAGCATGGAGGAGTTGCCTGAATGTTGGACTAGGACTCCTGAAGACCAGTGTTCAAATCCATGCTCAGCCATGGGAAACCGCTGAAGGACCTTGATCAAGTCTCAAAGGAAGGTAATGGCATCAAACCTCCTCTGGATGAATCTTGCCAAGAAAACCCAAGGAGGGGCAAGAAAAGACCAAGGTTTGAATCCTTGCTCAGCCATGGAAACCCAATGGTGACCTGGAGTCACATACTCTCAGCCCCAGAAAACCCTGTGTAATTTGGAAATGCCTTGAAGGCACACAACAACAAAAGACTAAACAGTCCAAAATCAGATGAAAACATTTTGAAAAGGCAATTTAAAAATGGTTCAGTTTTAAGCCATGAAGATGCATGGAGTTCAACGAAATTGCTTAGGCTCCATAGAATAAAGCCAGTGTTGGTACTAATTGGGCTGCTAAATGGAAGGTATTTGTGATGCTTGAACTAAATCCTGGTGCTTCTATAACATTTAAACAATATTTCTCACTGCGTTGATGAGCAATCCTGTGTCATAATGAGAGAGTGAAGCATGCTTCCCTTCTGTATCTGCACTTAGCAGATTGTGGCAAAGGATCAATCACTGTATTGGTAACAGCTGCTATCGGTGCTAAAAATAAAGCGTCCTTTTTCTTTTTACCTTCCCCTTTCCCCAAAACTGATTAATTCAAGCAACATTCTTCGTTTTCAAAGTACCCGTCCTGGTTTTTAAAATAAACAGCGCTCGCCATATGCTGAATGCTACGGTATTGAATGTACACATTCGGAATTACTAATCCTAAGTATCAGATAGATCATGATGAGTGAGCAACACACACAAAATGCCCACAAAATGTGTCCTCCTTTCCTCCTGCCTTTCCTAAAAGGCATGCCACGATCTACATACCACTTAGTTTTCTGCAAATGCTAATCTGACGCACAGGGTATTTTTTTTTGCAAACATTTCTCGGTTGACCTAAAAACATTTTTGGTGATCTTCTGATTCCAGTTTTCCTTGAAATAATAACTGCTCACTCCATCTCTCATTTTCCTTGTCTCAGTTATGCCACCCATTCTGAAAACAGGAAATGCGCCAGACTAATGTTGTTTCCATCAGTGCTGTGTCCAGAGCATTCGGCCCCAAAAACCTAACCTTGCAACCTTGCAAAGAAAGAGTCCACCCTGAAAATGATTTATCTTCCATCTCCTGCAATGCAAGCCTGGCAAAAGTGACTTTTATGAACTAAAAACCAACAGGCTAAATGTGAGTTGACACTGTGATTTGGTGGCCATAAAAGCCAAGACAATTCTAGGCTGTATCAATAAAAGAATAGTGTCCAGAAAGAGAGAAGTCACAATCCTACTCTATTCTGCTCTGGACACCTAGAATATTGTGTCCAGTTTTGGGTACCACAATTCAAGAAGGATGTGTCCAAAAGCGGATGACCAAGATGACCAAAGGTCTGGAAACCAAGGCTTGAGAGGAGTGAGTTTGGATATGTTTAGCTTAGAGAAGATTGAGAGATGACATGATAGCTATCTTTAAAATCTGAAGGGATGTCAGGTAAAAGATGGAATGAGCTTGTTTTCTGCTGCTCCAGAGATTAGAACATGAACCAGTGAGCGCAAATGGCAAGAAAAGAGATTCTGCCTAAACATTAGAAAGATCTTAACTATATGAACAGTTTGCTGGTGGAATAACTGCCTTGGGGTATGATAGAATCTATTTGTTTGGAGTTATTTGAACAAAGTTTGGATGGGCATCATTTATGAATATTTTAGCCATGTATTCTTGCACAGTTGGCATTGGATTAGATGCCCCTTGAGATCCCTTCCAACTCTTTCATTCTAGCAACTCTAGTCCATAATATTTCTTTTTCCAACCTGGTACTATGGAGTACAGATCTGGGATGCTGGGCAACATCTAGTCATTCTAGGGGTTTGGGGAAGTAGATGCCAGCAAATAAAAGGGGACTTTTCCTTCCCCATGCCCAAATACCCAAACCTCTCACCTCAGGTGCAATGTAGTCTGGCGTGCCACAGAAGGTCTTGGTGGTGATTCCATCCCAGATATTTTCTTTGCACATCCCAAAGTCAGCAATCTTGATGTGCCCCTCGGAGTCCAGCATCACATTGTCAAGTTTCAGGTCGCTGCAGCATTCACAAAAAAGCCAGGGTTAAAGGAGGGAAAGAGAGGAGGCTATGCAGATGGTGCTATGTGTGCAGAGAGCATGATGAGACTGGTATTCATGCCGGTCAAAGAAGGATAGAGCTGGGACACGAAAGGACAGGAAGTCTTATCCTTGTACCTTGTGCCCAAGAATCCAGGATTCTTGTGAAATTTTGAGTGGGAGGGATGAGGAATTATCCTGAAAGCTTTGAAGTGCTAGAGACATCCCCTTTTCCAACAGCAATGGGACATTGCAAAGGGAATGCACAATGTAGTGCAAACCCCAGCATTCTCTGGGATATGAGGTTTTTTCCCTGGGGGTCTCCAAAATGGAAATAACTGATTACTGGTTATGATAACCCTACATGCAAGTAACCCATGTATGGAGATGTGGAGTCTGAGTGTTGGGCTGGAACAAGGCTTCAAACCCGCAGTCAAGGACAAAACTCCTCTGAGTGACCTTAGGCAAGCCACACTGTCTTAGCCTCAGAAGAAGGCCATGGGGGTCCCTTCCTCTCAAGAAATCTGGCCAAGAAAAAGCCATGAAGAGGGTCACCATAAATCAGAGCCAACATGGAGGCACATGACAATGTGACAACCACCACCCTGATCCCATCCAACATTTTTAGACCGTTTGGTCTTGTAGGTCATGACCGGCAGAGCTAAGTATCCCTGAGTGGAGAGCCCTTGAACCCCGATCATCAAGCAAGACTGTTTGCTGTTTTCTGAGAACGTTAGAAAGAAAACGTGTCCCTGCTTACCGATAAATTATTCCTTTGCTGTGTAAAAAGAACAGCCCAATGGCAATCTCAGCAGCATAGAACCTGAAATTAAAGATTTAAAAGGGGGGAAAGGCTGATAAGGAAAAGAAATTCATTAAAATGAAAAGCTCTGTGGTCTGATTACAAGGGAGGGAATATACTGAGGCCCCAAAAGGAGGAAAGTGTCGACTGGCACATGGCTATGCCACCGTCCTGGGCACCCTCTCTGTTCCTGGCATATATATGGGAGACGCCAAAGGAGGGCAAACAACTTACACAGCATGAGGCTCCTTGAATCTCCCAACCTGTTGGATCTGGTACATGAGATCACCACCGTTCACATATTCCATCACAAAATACAAGCGATCCTAGAGAGAGAGTGGGGTGGGGATGAAGGGAAAAGAGATACACAACACATAACCAGATTTCAAAGCGATTGTTGCATTGGTCTGTTTTAGCACCGAAAAGGAAAATGGGAGAGAAATCAAGTAGCCTCCTTAAGACAAATGGATTTGAGCCTGAGCTTTTGTGGATTCCAACCCACATCAATAGATTTCAAGAATGCATTTCATCAATGCATTCTTCAGATACATTAATGGAGTCAACATCCAAGCCATGGATATTTAATCCCAGTTACCCAGATGGGGAGGTGTCCAAGTGCAACAGGATGAAGAAAGATGGGACTATGCAACTGTTAATGTGTCTTGTGTGTTGACTCCGTCAGTAATTTTCAGAAAATGGGAAATCCACAACTGAAATCCAAAAAAATCAGGCTATAATATGCTATTTGACTCCTTTCCCTCTCCCCTCACTTGCTTTTCCTTTCTAAAGCAAAACCAAAGAAGCAGCCCAACAGGGTCTTGGTTCATCTTTAGGCGATGCCACAAAGGTGTCCTTCAAGGTAGCCGTGTGCCAACGGCTCTCTTGGCATGTTTATGCTTTGCAAGCTGTCACATCTTCCTACCTTCCCTGCATGTGGGAAGAAGCCTGAAATGACGCTTAATTAAAGCTCAGCGGCTTCATTTGTTCTCCGCAGAAAGATCCCACGGAGGAGTCGCATGCACACATGTATTAGGGAGGGTGCGCCTATGTGGACATGGCTGGCATTATGGGGATGAAGGGGAGCAATATCCCCACTAGCACTTTTAACTCTTCATTCCCTTTAGTTATTGCACTGCCTATGGTTTAGTAGCCAGGTGCAAAGTAGCCATTCTCTGTGGCAACTCCAAGGCAAAAAGAGCTCAGACCAGCTCTGGGAAAGACCTCCATCTTCCTCAGGGCGCATTTGGAGAAGAGGAGAGTGGAAAAGGTAGTAAGTTCACCTACATTTTTTAAAAAGTGAAGCTATTCATTTCAAGCTGGGAAGATGGAGTGCAGGGCATTTTTGATAGTTTAATTGCATTTTTAACTTTTGTATGTTGTTAATTTTTTATCTATGTTTGTTACGACTGTTGCAAACCACCCTGAATCCCAAACTGGAGAAAGTGGGATGACTATGCTCCAAAACACACTGCAGAAATAATCCAATTTGAGACCACTTTAACTGCACTGGCTCAGTGCTAGGGAATGCTGGGAATAGTAGTCTATGGTGGGACCAGAGATATATAACAGAGAAGGCTAAATGTCTCACAAAACTACAGTTCCAAGCATTGAGCCAGGGCCATTAAAACGGTCTCAAACTGGATTATTTCTGCAGTGTGTTTTGGAGTGATAACGACAACGATGATGATGATGATGATGGGCTACACCTATCTTGGAAAATCATCTTTTTTGGAATACTGCTCCCAGTATCCCCAGCCAGCACAGCCAGTGCAAAACGGAATATTTTCCAACCTCTGAGCTATACTTTGGCCAGACGATTGCTCTTATGCACAATAGCATCTGGTGTCTCCCATGTCAGTAGGAGAATCTGTTAGGATTATCAAGAGGATGCATGCCGTTGAGTTACAGCACCATACAGGCAAGACCAAAAATTCAGTAAGTTGGCAACAACCGTACAAAAAGAACTGCCAGATTAAAAGCAATTTAATTCTGCTCTACATCAACTGCAGCGGCCGCGTGCTGTTTATTTTGTATTTTTGAGGTGTTTGGAAAGGAATGTGATGCACACATTTAATCCACTCCACTTCACCAGGGATCAGAGGGTCATAGAAAAACTCCTTGGGAGCGGGTGCAAGGCAAATCCTGTGGTGCTGAAAACACCTGAGCCTCAAGTTAATTCCCTTTCTCTCTCTCTCTCTCTCTTTGAGATGAAGATTTGAGATTTTCCTTCCCTGCCGCTAAATGGAAATCGCTGCCCGGTCGAAGACGGCGCGTCTCCAAACAGGAGCTCTTTGTACTCAGCACTTACTAATACCCTCCGCTACAAATTTTGATTACATTACCAATATGATTACCACTAAGCTACAGGCAGGGCCTCGAGAACTAATCCTCCACCAACGCACTTCAGATGTCAGAAAGAGACCTGCAAAGGAGATGCATCATGTGCCGCTATTTCGTTATCTGGTACCCCCCCCCCCCCAAAAAAAAAGACTTGGCCCGGCTGTCTTTCACTGCAACAAAGGTGTGCTGCTAAGTCAAAGTTTCTGGTTATTTTTGTTGGGCGATTCAAGTTTCCTAAGGCAGGAAACAAAATACTTAAATATCAGAAAATAAAAATAAAAGCTAACCCAGCCAGAGATTAGCTTTCAATTACAGAGTAATGGGAAGAAAAAAACATGTCCCAGTTTGATGATGCTTCTCTAATAATAATAATAATAATAATAATAATAATAATAATAATAATAATAATAATAATAATTTGTATCCCGCCTCTCCCTGTATTGGATCGAGGCGGATAACAACAAACATAAGAACAACAAAAATAAAACACAACAAACCACAAGTAAAAACATAGCAAACCATATAAAATCCAATTCCCTATCTCCCTCCCAAAATACTCACAAAATAAACAAAAGATAGCTTGCAATTAGTGAAAATTTACTAATGGTTTGAATCTACACATACAAGGGGCACCTACATCCTAACTAGATAAAGAATAGATCAGGACAAGAAGAAAACTTTAGGTCTCGCCGTCTTTCTGATCTGAAAGGAAAGAGATGTGGACCCAACAAGGAGAGAATGGCCATGTAATTCAATGCAAGGATTGAGCAAATGGGAGGTTTTAAATGAGGAAAGATAGCAGAGTTTGACATGCAGGAAGGAAGCCCACTTGCTCTAAATAGCAAAGAAGGAGGGAAGAGAGAATGCTGAAATTTCCCAACCACTCAGGTGTAAATGTCCAAATATCAACTTGCAAGTAGTCAGAGGGGGACCTTGGCACCCTATTACCATACTGTGGCAAGCCTTCCCCTCTCCCCATGGCATGCAGACCCATTCTGGTTGCAAATAAAAGATAGCTCCATTTGGTAGAAGTCCCCATCCTGATTTCACAAGTCTTGAGCCAGACATTCCCAAACTGTGTACAATCTTAAGGGCACCTGTCCCCCTAAGAGAGATCAACAGGTGCGCTTGGATACAGGAGTTGCACTGATACTGGTTGGGAGCCTTTGGACTACATCTCCCAACATTCCTCATCATTGGCTACTCTGGCTAGGGGCTGATGGGAGTGGTAGCCCAACAACCTCTGGCATGCTGTGGGACTCCTTTGCCTCCCCTTAGCTCTGCACCACTCAGCACTTGCCAAGACCTTGCTCTTACTGGTGAGGCCTCTCTGTGGGTCTGCAATGAGTTTATTGCATGGTCCAGAAGTCAACAGCCTTGGTCCATGCTGGGTTGAATGCATATGTGTATCACAGGAGGGGAAGAAGGCAAGCTCACCATAGTTTGGAAGCAGGAATGGAGCTGGGTCAGGAAGGGGGGCTTCCCAGCCAAAGCCAGGACCCGCTTCTCCACCATGGTGCACTCCACGTCGTCGTCCTGGATGACCACATCCTTCTTCAAAATCTTCACAGCGTAAAGCTCGTCGGTGCCTTTCCTCTCAGAGAGCATCACCTGAGAAAAGACCAAGGAAGAGGAGACCCAGGGAGTAAGCAAAGCTCCCAGGCGGCTGCGACATACATGCCCCCCACATTTAGCAATGTGCAGGGGTCCTGATCCATGCAGATCCCAGGCCAAGGGGGTCCAACCATCAGCCAAAATGACACCAAAACACAGGCGCATCACAAACAAAGGCTTACGACTACATAGACATGTCAGTAACACCTTCAGACAAAGGGAATTAATGTTCTTTCAGTCAACTGAAGCTTATCTTTCTTCTAAGCTGTATCTGCACTGCAGAAATAATGTCGTTTGATACCACTTTTAACTGCCATGGCTCCATCCTACAGAATCCTGTGATTTGTAGTTTGTTGTGGCACCAGGGCTCTCTGATAGAGAAGGCTCATAAAACAACAAACCTCAGGATTCTATAGCATTGAGCCATGGCCTTTAAAGTGGTGTCAAACTGGATTATTTCTGCAATGTAGATGTATCCATAGCTGCTGTTCACTGAATCGGAGTCATGAACAAACACTAGACAACAACCTGAGGTTGGTATCCTGTTATGTATTTGCATCACTGTAAACAGACTTACATTCATGCGAAGGTGAACCGCAATGTTACAAAATGTTGATATTCGTAAGGAGGAAGCAGAGGCACAGCTACATCTCCAGGGCCAATGTGCAAAACAGAGGCACCAGTGTGGCCCTTGTGCAACAGTCTCAATGCACAAAAATGGGACACACTGTGCAATGGGAGCCCCATTGCACAACTGAATCCATCCTGAGCCATGGCCTGTTGTACATCATTGCAATCCATTAGCATGGTTGTGCGTCATGTCAGCGCTGTACCTCCAGCATTGTCAAGTTCTGCACTGTAGCCTCTGAAACAAGCCCTTGGCCAGAGTTCCTGGGCTGGATTATAGCCAAATGTGCCCCCTCAGTCCCACATCATAGCCCTGACTTTCCTCTGACCCTCACATTCCCCTCCCCCAATCTTTTGAAAAGTATTGACACTTCCAGAGGCGAATTATAAGATCAGTCCACTTGGCAAGGCAGTTCCCAAGGCCTTCCATCCCAGAGTATCCTCCTTTCCTCAGAGTGAGCTGGACCCTGCAAGCCTTAGTTGCATCTGCTAGAGAAGTTGCATGGTCAGTATTACTACAAAGCCCTGTTCTGTTAACTTGCAAATGCCCATTTATTAGAGCACACATGTCCTTAGCGTATTAAACCTATGTATTGGATGTATACACCGTAGTCAGGAGTTGCATGTGCTTTTGTCCTGCCATAATGGAGTAATAGGATATCAAGCAGAGACAGTATGTTTCAAGACTGTCTTAGAGCTGTGCTTTAGAAATGTGAGCTCAGTCCAGGTGCTGGGATGAGCCAGGAAAGGAGGCAAACATGCGCAAGGACATTTGAGAGAGAGTGCCGGGCTGCAACAACAAAGAAATTCTTATTTTTCCACTGCCTGCTGCTCTTTCAAAAACGATATCTGCCATGGCTTCTCAGTTTAAAGCCAGAACAAAGCAAAGCTGCTTTCCAGTTATCATATTAGGAAGGTTTACATGATCCCTCCATCTCACTCACACATCAGAAGAAAACATGAATGGGGTTGTGGAGACATGTGGGACCAAGGGCACAGCACCCAGGCAATGTCCATTTGCATTACTGTCATGAGTGCTGAAATTTCTCACCTTTGAGAGAACTGCGCTGCTGAGCATAATAGCATTTCCACACAAACAATCCAAAAACTTGGTTTGTGTATGTGGATTGGACCAACATTGGGAGCCCCAGAAATGAGCCTCCAAAACATAAGAGGCGCATGCCCCAAGTCCAAAGTGACCGCTGTCAAAGAACAGATGGGGGTGACATTATCAATGGTGCCATTTGTGCTCCTGACCCAGGGGCCCAATGCTGAAGGAAGAAAAGGCGCCACTGGCTTCCTACACACTTGCACATGCAATGAAGGCACGCCAACAGGAGTGTACCACTAATTCCAGCAAGGGGAGGTGGGCACACACATTGGCCAGAGCATGCCACAAAACTATGTCCACCATGATCTGCTGCCGTTCAACTGCCACCCCTGGAACCTCCTTCAGGCTTCTCAGTCCGACTCATATTAAAATATCCTGCTCTCTGCTGATTGCGGTTACATTAAATAAACCGTAAATACCTACATATCATGGAAGTTGAAAAGGAATGAGACCGACACTTTTGAGCTGCTGGTCTATTGCATGACTTAATTTCTGCCCCCCACTCTGGAATGGCGATTGCGTGTTCCGATGGTGACGGCTCTCGTTTTGGGACCCTGCTCTGCCTCCAAGTGCCCTCCACCCTCTGAGGACAGTTGCTGGCACTGGGTCGGGCTTCGGCCGCCTGGGCCACTCCTGGCTCATCCACAACCAACTCACCGCCTCTTTTGTACACAGATTGCTTGCTCTCCCTCTCCCATTTGAAGCCCCTGCCACTCCGCAGCCGCTCCCCCCCCCCCCATGTGCTCGGTCGCGAGGCTCCTTTCCTGCATAATTCGTAAATCAAATCAACCCGAAGGAAGGCTCCTGAGAAATGCCAACGCCACACTGCCAATTATTAAGATCCATGGCTTCGCTCTGCTGGGGAATTAATTCTGAAATAAACACAGCCAACCCACCCCCCTCACTGCTGGCTCACTTGTTCCGTGCTTTAAAAATCGACATATTCTCTGCAGATGGATTTGTTCGCCCTGAAGAGGAATGGCCACCCTGGAAGACCCATGCTGCACCAAGGCTGCCTCCTAAATCCATATGGCCTTGCCATGTCCTTCTCCAAAGTCTTTTGACCTGACACAAAATCAAGCAGCCAAGTTGTTTTCCTGAGCCTGGAAGGTCCAGAATGGGTTCCCAGATGTCTCCAGAGCCACCTTCAGCTACATCTGCCATTGTTTGACATAGAGATGGCTGCCAACCAAGATGGCTCTGAGAGAGGACTGCATAAATCCATAGTGGAGAATGGGACCACCTATGACTACTATGGCAAACTCCTCTGGAGAAATCTTGCCAAGAAAACCATACAATGATGTGGACCTATTGAAGCCAGTATGTTTTTGTGGCTGGAGTGTTGGACTAACATTATGGGTTCAAATCCTCATTTAGGATGCTGCCACACTGCAGTTAATGCAGCTTGACACCATTTTCATTGTCAATTGAATTCTGGGATTTACAGTCTGTTGTGGCATCAGAGCTCTTTTCCGACACAGAAAGCTAACTCTCTCACAAAACTACAAATCCCAGAATGCCATAGGATGCAGGGTCCAACTGTTTAATTCTGCCATGTAGAATTAATGCTGTCATGGGTGACACCTTGGACAAGTCACACTGTCTCCGCCTTAGCGGAAGGCAATGGCAAATTTCCTCTGAAGCACCATTGCCAAGAAAATTCTGGGATAGGGTTGCCACAAAATTTGCTGCCTCCATTTTGCTGGCCTCCATGGTTCAGAGCTTTCCATTTTGCCAGCGCAGGTTGGCTGGCAGGATTTGGGGAATGAGGACGATGGAAGGGGTGGAAAGAAATTGGGGTTGGCTTCTGCACACTCCATAGAAGTCCCTTTCTTACACCCCCTGAGGAAAAGCACACTTCGGCTTCATTATTTGCACATTTGCGTTCCCAAATCGTATGGTGAAACAATGTGCATATTTTAAAATGCAAATGGGGAAAATGTACATCATTTGGAAAACATAATAATGCACAAACATGTTTTAAGAATTATTATTTTACAAACCATGTCACACATTGTCAGAAGTAGTGAGAAAAAGTGGAGGATTAAGAAGCAGACGAATAAAGAGGAAGAATTGATTAAATAAGATCAATTGCTAAATGCACACACACTTATGGAAAAATGTGCAAATTTCAGTGGCAGAAAAGTCTCAAAACTAAACTAATCTCAAGACTAAATGAGGACAGGAAGGGTTAGATCTGGAGCTGCAGTCCAATAACTGGGGCTGCATCCACACTGGAAACATAACCTGGTTTGGCAGCACTTTAAGTGTCTTGGTTCAAGGCTATGGGATTCTGGGAGTGGGAGTATGTTGTGGGGTCCAGAGCGGAGCTCTGCTCCACTCTGGGCCCACAACAAACTCCAACTCTCAGAATCATATAGCCTTGAGCCAGAAAAGGGTTAAAGCAGTGCCAAACTGGGTTATGTCTGCAGTATGGATGCAGCCATAGTGTTTCCAAGTTCTGGGTTGGAGCTAGTGAGGGATAAGAATGAGTCCCATGTTCAAAGCGCTGGTTATAACCTCCAAAAGATTACTTGACTTGTTTGTGTGTGTGCTTTCAAGCTGCCTGTCAACTGATGGAAGCTTCATGAATTTTACAGGGTTATCTTAGGCAAGGAAGCACCCGCAAGTGGTTTGTGCTAGTTCCTTCCCCTGAAAACGAGCCTCCAGCACCTGGGATTCCTTGCAGGTCTCCCATCCAAAAACTAACAAGGGCTGGCCCTGTTTGGCTTCCAGGATCAGATGGCATCTGGAGTCTTCAGGGTATTTTGGCCCTCTTTACGTGACACGGTTATTGGAAAAACTTCCATACAAGTCCTGGGTCCTAACCATCACTATGGGAGGCCATGTTTTCTGTCCCATCAACATTTGGAGCATGCCTGGTGGAAACTTTAGTCTTTTCTTGTGTTTGCTCTCCAGCTCCAAATCTCCTTGCCATCAAAGATTCACTTTTGTCTACAGTGAGATGAAGGCTCCATACAGACAGGCCAAATAAAGCTGCTTCGGGTCACTTTGGAGGTATGCTGTTTAAATGACACACGCATCTTAGGAGGCCAGAAGTGGCACCAAAGCTGTGCTCCAGTCCTTAGTACTGGATCATGGCTTTGGCGTGGCTTCTGGACTCTTAGGACGCATGCATAATTTAAACAGCATACTTCCAAAGTGACCCGAAGCAGCTTTATTTTAGCCTGTCCGTATGGGGCCAGAGATTGCTAAAATTATCTATCAGTGCCTTCTAGGAGGAACTTAGTGAACAATTGCATCACTGACAAACCAGCCTTAATGCATGCAAACACAAACACACACCCCCATACGCACACACTTCCAGGTGGCATGAATGGCCCTTTCCCCATGGCCCACCTTTCCAAAGCTGCCTTTGCCCAGCACCATCAGGAAGTTGAAGTCGGAGAGTTTCATGCGGTCCCGGGTCCCGTTGTTGCTGTCGAATTTGGAGATGGCATTTGGTGTCCTCTCTTCTGACGCCTTTGCTCCAGGGCCAATCCTGGCTCTCTGCAAAGGGAGATTGTTCAAGGTTTAAAGGGGGGTTTAAAAAAGATTTACGGAAATGCAAAGAAAGGCAGTTTGGACAAAAACCTTTTAACAGTGTGCGCTTGGATATAAATGTATCTGGTTCCTCCAGGCTAAAATTCAGTACCTGTACTTGGATTATATGTTACTTGTTCTGTTTGGGTGGCAGCTCAGCAAATGGCCTTTGCAAAAGGGATGCAAAGCATTTCACTCTTTTCAGACTTTCCAGTGACTGCCAACTTCCAAAGAGCTTTGCAAAAGGGCTGCAAAATGCACATATGGCTTGTGCGATGTTTTCTTCGATGGTCTGGCGGGCTCTCTTAATTTACCGGAGCACAATTTGTTCAACAATGCATGCCAACAGATACACACACGCACACTGACAGCTATCTCATATAATTTATTCGTTTTAATTTGTGGGGGAGAAATGGCCACATTGTTGGAGCCGACACTGTGCTCAGCCTAGCATGAAATTCCATTAAGCCAATGCCGATCCCAGCCATTCGACTGAAAGGCATAAATGCATGACAGGAGGCGCATGGCGAGGCAAAATCAGGAGCCAGTATGGTGTGGCTCCTTTTCCTCCAGGGCAGTGATTCCAAACTTTGGCCCTCCGGGTCTTTTGGACTTCAACTGCCAGAAGCCCCAGCCAGCTGGGCCAAAAGCTAGGTATTCGAGGGTTTGAAGTCCAAAATATCTGGAAGACCCAAGTTTGAAGAGCCCTTGGTTCTACTGTTAAAAAGGGTTAACCTATAACTAGCTGAGCTCACTCTGGTCTAATCTCTACTGCAGAAGTAATGTATTTTTGACACTGCTTTAACTGCATGGATCCATCCTATGGAACCCTAGGATTTGTGAGATATTTAGTCTTCACTGCAAGAGAGCTCTGGTGCCACAACAACCTCCAAATCCCAGGATTACATAGGATGGAGCCATGCAAGTTAAAGTGGTGTCAAATTGCATTGTTTTTGCAGCCCAGAAGAAAGATAAACTTCAATTGCCTTCAGGAACATTTTAACTCATACCTAGAACCTGGATGCTGAAATGGGCTACTTGGTCAATACTGGGAAACCCAGATGTATTGGAGAAAACCCATGCAGAACCACCACCCCTGGAATGGGTAGCAGGGTGGCCATGTTTGACAAGGATGGGGAAGTCCTTCTGGGGCAGAACCTCACCTCGAACTTCTGCCTGAGCTCCTCGTTGCCTTCCTCGCCTTCCGGGGGAACAGGGACATTGAAGTACTCGCCTTCCTCCTGGCTCAGCAGCTTGAACCTGGATGGAGCAAGAAAGGAGAGGCAGGGAGCCCCAGGGAACCCCACTCAGGACCTGCACCCTGGCAGTTAAAGCAGTATCAAACTGCATTAATTCTGCAGTGCAGATGCAGCCAAAGAGAAAGGGAGGGAAGAAGGAACACCAAAGAAGAAGCAACTCTACACAAGGATGGTGCTATGGTTCCACTTTAAGTGTCATGGCAACATCCTACACAATCCTGGGATTTGCAATTTAGGGGAGAGGTGCTTAGCCTTCCCAGCCAGGGAGCTCTGGTGTCTCATGAAACTGCAGATCCCAGGACTCCATAGGATGCAACCATGGGTGTTAATGCAGAGTCATAGCACTATAACTGTATGGTGCAAAAGGGACCCATGTTTTCAAGGCAGAAAAATCACAGGAAAGCGAGTCCCTTTTTGGAACTACAAAGTGGGGATCTACCACCAATAAAAATGCCCCTGCAGGCTGGGGGAAATTAAAATAAAATAAAAATATAAACCTCGGGAAGCACCAAAGTGTCACTCAGAGGCAGTGGCCTCAGGCCAAGCTCCAGTTCTGTCCATGGGGCCTCTCCTGCCAAAAGGACCAATGTACCAAGGAGGTTTTTATCCGCATGCCTCAGTGTGCCAGGATGATGGCAAGCAAAGGAACAAAGCATCATTTACATAATAAATTGGGCGGATGGGCTGCCACTTTTGTTGCTTCTTCTGAGTCCCTTTCCTTTGCTCTTTGCAGCCTTTCAGAGATGAAAGATTCACGGGCTGCGCCTTCCCTCCTCCCTGAGTTTACTTTAGCCAAACACTCTGACAAGGAAAATTACTTAGATCTCCACTTAGCAGAGTTTTTTCCTTTATATAAAAAAAGATGCAGCAAGGAACTGTTTACCATATTTTACATGCTTCTTAATGTGCTCTAATGTCCCCGGTGAGCCGAAATGGAGGGAGCGCCAAAGGTGGCAGGGAAAACATGCCACTCGCGCTTCTGCTTTTGGGGGAAGACAGCCCCAAGGCGAAGCTCCAGGCGAACGCGAAGGAAGTGGATCACTTGGATCAGCAAAAAGGATCGCTTGGATCAGCAAAAAATTGGACACTGTTGCACCTATTTGGAAAGACACTGTCTCTTCCTCGTATTGTGCTTCATCAAGCGGGACACCACCCAAATAACCCTCCTTCTCATCCACAGATTATACCTTCAGGTTTGGAGGAGGACTGAGCTGAAGAGGGGAGATATTTATCTTTAAACCTCTTTGCTGAATCCTCCGACCCAAATTTAAGGGACTGCCTTCCATCTTTGAAAGGTGACAGTCTTTTGGCCGGACCCAACATGGGGGTTCGTGCAATTTACAGCGCAACCCTTCACAAGCCCCACTGTGCTCCATAGGGCTTACTCCTGGGTAAGTGAGTCCTGGAGACCTTCTTAGACAAGGCTTGGTGGATTGGGCATGACAGCCGTCAATGCGCCCAAAAAGAGTGACTCAAAGGCTGCACTGGGAAGAGGATTAATCCTCTAGCCGTGTCGGTCGGGCACAATTCCCGTTACTTATCTTCATTTGCATTGCACATCCTGCCATTTATTTCACAATTTTGCATCCTTCTTTCCAGGGCTGTCGGCTGTGGAAGGTGACAAGGGAGACAGGCAGGGATCCAACCTCTGAATGCCTTTCTAAGGAATGCCTATGGCTGATCTGATCTCTTCAGGGGCAAAAAATGTATGCTTCCCTTCCTGGCAATGCCCATCCCTTGCTGTAGAGTAGGCAGGGAATACCTCCTCTAGGGGCCT
>NC_056529.1:890685-900746 GCF_019175285.1 Sceloporus undulatus | reverse complement strand
ATCATCATCATCATCATCATCATCATCATCATCATCATCATCATCATCATCATCAATTATTGGCCAGGTGGCCATTTTTCTGGAATGCTTTGACTATGTCTTCATGCACGGCAGAATGGGGTTGGACTTTCTTGTGGCCTCTTCAAACTCTATGATTCTTTCATGATGATGCTGATGCTGATAGGCTGAGTCTCCCTTATCTGAAATGCTTTGGTCCATATGTGTTTTGGATTTTAAATATGAAATTTATTTATGTTTTGAATGCACCTTATACACAAAGACAGAAAGTAATTTTATACACAATATTTTTAATAATTTTGTGCACAAACCTTCAGCATGCTCAGGAGTCACTATCTCAGCCTCCCATGTGGACAATTTTGGATTTTGGAGTATTTAGGATTTCAGAATTCTGAATAAGGGAGATTCAACCCAGATGATGATGATGATGATGTCTGAGTTGCACAGTCCACCAGGTGTTACTGACTGGGGTTTATTTATTAAATAAAATATGTATGCCTTGCCTTTTATCTGAAGATCTCAGGCCATTCAATTGTGTGAAGAGAGTGGTGGACTAGAGAAGCTGTTGCTCTGATCCAAAATGAATCCTCTTGCACTCTTAACGTGAATAAGTTTTGCCTTCTAACTGTGACTCCTGGTGCCTTATTGCAATGGCATCCATCTTGTGCCCAGCTCTTCCCCAGGAGAGCATCTGCCCCGCTTTGCCCATGGGCTCATGAGTGCCCCCTAGGGCCAGTGTCCGGCAGGGGCAAATCCATCTTACCAGCCATCTACTCCGGCCTTCTGCAGCTCCGAGATCCCAAAGGAGAGTGACCCCATGAAATCGTTCCTGCTGGTCAGGTCCCAGTCCCAGATCTCCACAGACAATCTCCGGTCCTTGTCAGACTCTTTCAGCTGACTGGAGAAAGGGAAAGAAAGCAGGAGGGGAGATGGAGGAAAAGAAGAGCAAAGGGAAAAGTGGTTGAAGGGCATATTTTATTTTATGGCAGGAGCTATCTGCAAGCTTCCCTGCCTTTCGCACAGGCATTTGATCAATCAATGGCTCTGAAAGGAAGCGCGTGCTTCGCAAGCGCCGAGATTTCTTGACAGGCTCCCCTTCAAATGGAGAGAACATTAGAGCGGTCTTGCCATTTGAAATGCAAGGCTTTGATCAACAGAAACTGCAAAACGTTAACAGCATTTCTGAGCTGCACAGACTGGATGGGAAGGAGAGGAAGAAACCAAGATAGAAAGACAAAGCACCCCAGCCCCCCATTTAAATCCCTTTAGCATTTCTCAACGGTGAAGAAAACAGGAGATTTTAGACTACATGCATTGTATGGAAGCATCAGTCCTACAAGGGAGGAAGGACGGTGGAAGGAAGATCTGGCACTCCCAGGGATTTCCAAAGAGGCCGACATCTTAAGAGAGCCAGCATGATGTAGCGGTTTGAGTGCCAGACTAGGTTTCTAGAAGACACTGGTTCAAATCCTCTGCTTGGCCATGGAAACCCTATGGGTAACCTTATGCAAGTAATATTCTCCCAGTCTCAGAGGAAGGCAATGGTGGGAATACTCCTCTGAATAGATCTTGCCAAGAAAATCCTAAGAGAGAGTTGTCATAAGTTGGAGTCAACTTGAAGGCACATAAACAAAGGAGACGCAGTGTGGTGTAGTGGTTTGGGTGTTGGAACAAGACTCCAAGAGACCATGGTTCAAATCCCTGTTCAGCCATGGAAATCCCTGGGTGACTTTGAGCAAGTCACCCTCCTTTAGCTCCAAAAGAAGACAATGGCAAATCAATGGAGAAACCTTGGCAAGAAAACCCTAGCGTACAATCTCCATATTGGAGCCAGTATGGTGTGGAGGTTCAAGCTTGTCTTCCTTTGGGACTGAGAATGCGTGACTTGCTGAAGGCCACTCAGATTGTGTCCATGGCTGAGAAGGGATTAATAATAATAATAATAATAATAATAATAATAATAATAATAATAGAAGGTGGGTTATAACAGAATACATAAAAACATAACATATGCATAACTAAAATTACATATCCCTTTATCCCTTAGTTTAAAACTAAAATACCAATACTATAAATACAAATTAAAACCAATTTAATTCTGGTCTCCCAGAGACCCAGTCCAGCACTCAAGCCACTGCATGACTACCAACTAGAGTAGACCCACTAAATCAGCTGTTCAATGTCAATCCCATTGATTCAATAGGCTTAGACTAAAGGAGTCACCAGAAGCTTGGAGGTCAGGCAGGAAAATCTTCCACTGCATCTGCCTCTGGGACAAGCATTGCTTCTGATCTTCTAGAAAGGGCATGGCCTCCTCTCATGTGATGCATGGCCTCCTCTCATGTAGCTAGGACCTCTGACATGGCTGGTGTCAAGTAGGTGGTACAAGGAGGTCTCCCAAGTGATAAGGCGGGTAAAGCAAGACTTGGCTATTTGAGGCTGACTTGATACTGAGGGCAAACTTGGGTCCATCTAGCCTGGCTTGGCCATTCTCACTTCCTCCTCACCAGCCCTTTAAGCAGAGATGAATTGAACCCGGGCCCTCCTGAATGCAAAGGAGTTCTACCATTGAGCTGTATGGTCCTCTCCAATCCTTAGAGCAGGGATGGGAATCACTCAGCCTTCCAGAAGTTACAAGTCCCAGTATCCCTCACCATTTTCTGCACTGGCTAGAGCTTTCTGGAAGCTGCAGTCCAACAGTATCTGGAGAGCAAGCAATTCCCACCCTTGCCTTTGAATGAAGGATCTGGAGCAGGAGGAAAAGAGCAGTCCACCAAGACACACCTTCCACCCGTTTAGGAGGATAAAGCCAGGAAGACAAGAAAACCAGCCAGCCACTGAGAACTGCCCAGAGTTGTACTCACAATTTAAAGGTCTCGTTCCACTCAGGATTCAAAGAGCATTTGATGGTCTTAGTCTTCTGTTTGCTCTCACTCTTGGGGTCAGGGATGAGTTTGAGTTTCACGTAAGGGTCTGACAAGCCGTTGGGATCCATAGGAACTAGGTTTTTAGCATCTCGTACTAGAAAGGGAAGAGACAAACCCGGCAGTGCGAGGTGAGAAAACATTGCCCTCCTTTTCTCTGGTTGTGGGCCCTGAAACCCCTGAAAACACCCAACCTTTGAGACCGAGGTGAGTCCCAACAGACATTGGGCTTAGAAATAATGTTTTTTGGTGGTTTCCCCCTAAACCATGGCTGTTTGGCTCAGTTCTAGAAATTACACTCAGGGCCAGCCCAAAGAAGAAGCCATGAGACATTCTACATGAGAAGACACCATCTGAAAGGACACCAAGAGTCCACCATCAGATGCACAGATGACCCATACAATTGCCCACCATCTGGCTGCCAAAGAAGCTTCAATTAAGTAGCAAAGTAATTACCGTCTAAATGGATCAGCAGCTGAGCCAAGTTTGCTCTTATTAAAATATAATGACAGGCAGGAGAACCAGAAACCCCCAGGAACAACTGTTGTTCAGCTGCACTACATCCCCCAAAACTTCCTTTGTTCCAGATTATCCAAAGAGCCTCCTGCAAACTGGAGTCTGGACGTTTCTGTTTGCAGAGGAATAATGATTCCCTCCAGTCACGGCAGAAGATAAAAGTTCCTTGCCATCTATTTATGTCCAGCAACACAAGTCAAAAGGCTCTGGAAGGGATCCCAAAATGGAGAAGTGCAGAGGTCAATTCCATGCCCTGAAGCAGAACATCCTAGATGCAAAGAAGTATTTCAAAGATGCCCAAACTAATGTTCTCCAAAGGCAGCTGAATGTGAAAACTTGATTATTCCACTCCGGTATATTACATCGGAAGTCAAACAGAGCTATGCAAATACTCTTGCTGAGATGTTAGAGGTTGTTTAAATGGTTTTTCATGCAGACATGCCCAGGCATTTCCAAGCAAGCAATGTCACGGGTATTGCAAGGAGCTTTGCACTCAGCTGGGTTGGAGCAAAGGATCGTCTCACCCAGGACAGGCACCCGATGGGAAGCCCACCTGCAGGGTGCAACCGCAATACTCTTATTCTATAGTTTGCTAGGGTTTGGTATCCAGAGACATCCAACTTTTAATA
Source organism: Sceloporus undulatus (assembly GCF_019175285.1). Taxonomy (NCBI): domain Eukaryota; kingdom Metazoa; phylum Chordata; class Lepidosauria; order Squamata; family Phrynosomatidae; genus Sceloporus; species Sceloporus undulatus. The sequence continues at coordinate 896,659 of NC_056529.1, read as the reverse complement.
TGGGAATCTCCACCAGACAACCAGCCCAAAGTAGCTTCCTCAACTCTTTCTTGAAAGACTCCAGGGAAGAGGACTGGATCTCTTTCACAAGACATAATTATAGCACATTGGTTTGACTGCCATGGCTCCATCCTACATAATCCTAGTGTAGTTTGCTAGGAACTAGAGACCGTCAGTACGAACTTTAATACTCCACAAAACGGCAAATCCAGGATGCTCAGGATGCCACCGTGGCAATAAGTGGGTCAAGTGCTACCGTTCTGTAAGTGCAAGAAATCTCTGACATGGGCAGGGAGGAGATTGATCCTTCACTGCTTCTCCCCGAAGAGAAAAATACAAAGAGACAGATTCATCTTATCTGTTGGAGAAGAGTTTGACATACTCCAACCCAGAATTCCATAGCCTTGAGCCAGAAAAAGAGTTAAAGCGGTGCCAAACCGGGTTATCCCCGTGTGGATGTAGCCTAGAAACTGTGTTTCCTGCAAATAACAGCCCAGGAGTGCTTCTGTCGAAACATACCCAGGAGATAGCCATTTTCTCCCATCTCTCTTCCCGGCTCCTATCCTGGCGGGGATGTGATAGAAAGCTGCAGACGTTTCTGCTGGATGCATCGGCTCAGCGGTGGACTACAAACTGATCCCTTCTAAAAGAAAAGGGGGGAAAGCACCTAATTTAATTAGCCCTTGGAACTAATCAATGCCACGTTTCACCCAGTTTCAGAAGCGAGATATATCATTTGGAGTGGGCTTTGTGAGAAGGGGGCAAAGGGATTTTAATGGCATTGGAGGTGAAGTTTTGCAAGGGACAACAAGAGCGAGGCAGAAACAGAGGAAAAACACTGGAATGGCTGCCAAACCAATGTTATCTCAAGGGCTTCATCTGGGTGAGAGATGGTGGATCTCCTTTGCAACCAACAGAATCTGTCCTCAAAGAGCGGATCTTGAACTCGCCACCCCATGAGAAAATGTTTGTAGCTGCAGTGAATATCCACAGAAATTCCCATTGGGAGGCAGAAATTGCACTCCAACGTTCCTCTGGAAGGAAGGTTTCACTCAAGGTAGTTCATGACCTGCAAAGGTGGCTATAGGGCATCCGACAGGGACTAAGCAGATGACTTGGGATCATGTTGTTCTTGCCACTTGAACATGCAAACATGGCCACAAGAAGGGTCCAACGGTGGAGTTGCCAGCCCTTAACTGTGGTCACAAGGATGGCCACTCACCAAGTCACCCTTATCAGCACTTTCAGGCTAACCCAGAAACTTCCCCATTGGTCAAAAGAATGACTGACCTACAATAGATTGTTGTGCCACTAAAGTCTCAAGGGAGCAGAGGTCATTTTTCACCCTTCCACTTGAACTGGGAAGGATCCTCCCAGTAGGTAAGGCAAAGGCTTTCATGGCCAGCACCATAGTTTTCTTGTGGTTTTTCAGGGATATGGCCATGTTCTAGAAGCGCTTACCTCCGACTTTTTGCAGCATCTGAGACGGCATCTTCAGAAGGTGGCATTCCACCTCCCAGCATGGCGGCTCCACCTGGTCCCCCAGGACCCTTTTCTGGAAAAACGAAAGAGAAACGATTAGCCTTCCCTCCTCCTTAAACCCCCAACGTAATCCATAGGCTGCCGATGACCTTTGTGCAGAGAAAGTCCTAACAAGAAAAAGCTCGAGCGTCTCTGCAGCCTCCCTCTGCAAGCTGATGCGCCTAATTATGCATTTCTAGCCTGTTTATCTAATGGCAGCATAATTTGTTCCGGCTTGGGCCAACGCCTCACTATCATCAGCTCCTTCGATTTGCACGATCAGCCTTTGCAGGAGGAAAAGAGAGGGACGGATGTCACCTTCAGATGCAGAAGGACTTTGCAACTCCAAATGGCTCTGAGTGGCTCAACGGCCAGAAAGATGGATGCATCCCTGACCCAACAGTAATGGGTGTCTTCCAGAGAAGACTCGGTCGAAGGCAAGGGGTGAGCATTGGGGGTCCACAGCACATAGGTAAATCACATTGCTCCAGTGGGCCTATTTCAGTTTGGGCTGGCAAGCAGATACACAATGTTGTGTAAGCTTCTCTCTGAAATGCACGCTTTACACAAAAGGAGGGGAGGAAGCATGGAAATAGGAACAAACCAACAAGGGACAGAACAGAGAGAGGAAGACCTGGTTGCTGTCCCAGGGCACTGAAAACTCCCAGATTTCACTCAGGGCGGTAACTGTCTCCACCCCACACCCTCCATATTATTGCCCTAGGTCCCCCAGAAACCTAAGCTTGCTGGGGTGAAGGTAGTCCAACAACCTAGAAGTTAAGAGGCTAGAAAAGGCTGGGTTGCAGCCAAAGGAGTAGCAGTTTCTGCTACAAACTAATCCCCATTTTAAGGGTGTGTATCTCACACACTTTACAACAGTTTATATACCACTTAATTGTCACGATTTCATCCTAGGGAATGCTGGGATTGGTAGTTTGGGAGGGTACTTTGAATTCTCTCTAGGCAGCTGCAATCCATCCCTTCAATGCTATTCTAAGAGACCCGAAAAGAGAGAGAATAATTAAATCACTATATTTTGGTACTGAAGTCAGGCTGATGAATTTCAGCTAATGCCAATAATGCTGATCCAAACCCACGAAGGGGAAAGGATCCCAGTTTCCCAAGGTCAGGAGTAAGGCAAGAAGTGTGTTCTTTCTCTCCATAAGGATGGGACATATTTACTTATATTTATTATTTCCAGGATTTGTTCTGCTGCTTTCTGCCACAATGGGGTTTCAAGGCAGCTCAAGCCAACTCAGGGCAACCTGTGACCAACTCATATATGACGCTATCCACCTTTGGGTTTCCAGTGCAAATGGCCTATATTGATTGCACCCATTTGCAGATGCTGCATTCACAATCGGTTACTTTTTTGCTTTGCAACAGATGCCACAAAGCAGGCAACGCGGGCAGCCATGAAAGATTGGGGCTTGGTTTATACAGGGACACAGGGAGAAATCCGCACCAACGAGGAAAAAAGAAGAGGGCTTTGTCCATCCGCCGGAGAAGAGAACCTTGAGGCCTGTAGTGCCCATCATCCTGATGGCTCTTGGATCTCAGACCAAACACCTGCAAGACGCCATAAAAACCCCCAAATCCCTCAAAGGCACCAGCGCCACCTAACAGACGACATTGCTGCTGTCGCACAAAGTCAGGCGAATTAACACAAACGGCGGACTCCAAGGTCACCTCTAATTAAGTGGGTGGCACAGTGGTACGATTAAGCACTAAGTCAAGGGCAAATATTCCTGAATAATGTTTCCATAGTCGCAGCCAGGCAGGCAAAAGGCCAGGAGAAGGGTGACCTTGTGCATCAATTTCAGGACACAGTAAAGAGGCTAACTTTTGTTGGAGGAATGTTGAGAAGAATCAGGGACTCTGGTTGATTCTTTGCAAACAAAACATGACTTCTCTGCGTGAATCTTGTTGCCTTGAAGAGCACTATGTGTGTTTCTTTTCTTCCCATTCAGAAAGAAAACTTCTTGCAATGGAAGAAAGAAAATAATTGTACAATGAGATTTCCATACTTGTGGGGTTATGGGTGATGGACCCCTGCAAAAGTGGAAAAAACTGCAAATAAAAAACACCGAGAGAATACCTCTCTAGCAATCTCTAGGTCCTCCAACACACTCTAGGTTAACAGATCTGCTGCAAGTTGACCATAGAATTGCACTGGAGGACCTACAAATGCGTGAAAGAAGCGTTCTCTCTAGGAATCTCTAAGTCTCCAGCACAAATTCTGGCAGACGTTGACCATAGAGTCACACTGAGGACCTACAGATTTCAGAGAGGATATCTCTTGGCTTGCTTCACAAACGAAGATTCAGAGAACTCACCCGCGCTTGCAGCGCATTGGTGACTAAAAAGGCCAATCCGGGATAAACAGGTTCGGTTGCAGAAAGCCACAGCGGAAAGTCTCCTTAGGTGATGTTTCCGGGTTGGCGTTCTGTCTGCATTTTCATTTCTCTTCGAGACTTGTTCGCGTGAGCTTCGAAAAAGGCTGCAGCATCGTGGATAGAGTGCCTCCATGCCCTGAGATGCGAGGCCAGGGCCAGACCATTGTGTGGTGATCATTTGGCTCAGCTGAGATGGTTGTCTCAGGGAGTCCTTGATCTCTTCTTGGTGGGCGCCCTCACGCTCTTGGCCCGTGGCGGATTCACCGTAGAATACTATTTTGGGCGGCAAAAGGTCCTTCATCCGAGAATGGTTCCGCAAAGTATGGCCTCAAGGCTGGTGATCCCGGCTTGCTCATGACAGCAACATTCGTCACATAGATCAGTTCCAGTGTAGTTTAGAATTGTGGGGCGTAAACGACGTCTGATGAAAGCGCAGGAGAAAGGATCGCTAGGTGTTGGGCGAGTGTGACCCAGGTTTCAGACACATAGAGGAGAATAGACAGTACAATGGCTCTATATCCACTGATTTTTGTGCTTTCGCCTCAAGTGTTTTGTTACTCCAGGACTCTTTTGTAAGAGCCTTCCGAATTGCACTATATGCCGTTGCCAGCCTGCGGATTGGTCTCTTTAGCAAGCTTGGCGGTCTCAGGAGAGATGCTCCCAGGTAGGTGAACTGCTGGAGGACGTACTTAAGCACAGATGTGCATACAGGATGTGGGGAGGGTAGTGTTTTCTTCCGGAGGTGGCCAGCTGGTAAAGAACATTCCGGTTTCGTCCAGTCCAAGAGCTAGGGCAGCTGGTTGCACAGCAGGATGTGTAGGGCGCTGCAGCGGCTTACATGGGGGCACAAGGGCAGCATCGTCAGCAAAAAGCAGATCACGGACGTAGATAGGTAGGGAGTCTTAGTGCGGGCCCCTCAGGCGGCTTATGTTAAAACAGCCTACATGGCGTACGGTAGCGGTAGATAAATGCCATCTTCTCTTTGAGAATCTGCCGTAGCCCTTTGGAACATCGGCGGAAGAAGAGTTGTAAAATAGAGTTGAGGGCGAGGAACACACCTTGTTTCACACCATTAGTTTTTTAGAAAGGGCTCCGAGAGAGCGTCGACCCATATCTGACTTGACTTTGGGCTGGGCTTCATGAGCAGGATGATATTTGAGGATTTGGGGGGGGGGGAATCTAGTCATTCCAGATCTGCCACAGACCTTTTCTACTCACAGTGTCGAAGGCTTTGGTGAGGGCGACAAATGTTACATAGAGTCCTTTGTTCTGGCTCTCTACATTTTCTTGCAGTTGTCTAAGGGCAAATACCATGTCTGTAGTGCTCTATTAGCTCTAAAGCCACAGTGGCTTTCAGGGAGAAGCTTTCTGTAATAGTAGGGACTAATCTGTCAGCAGTATCTTGCGAGATCTTCTGCAGGGACTTTTTGTATAAGTGGTGTAGGTCTGAGTAGAATTTGTCTTTCTCCGCAGGGTCGGCTTGCATAGTTGGGGCATATATACTGAAGAGAACAACATGTGGGAGGCGTAAGGAGATAATGCGATCAGAGTGTCCTGTTGGCAAGGTTTCGAGTTTGGAGGCAATGGAGTTTTTGATCATAAAGTCTATGTCTGAAAGATGTTTTTCAGTTTTGGGTTTGCCAGACCAGTAGAGTGTGTAGCCGGCACCGTGTTCTTTAAGGCTGCCTTCCTCATGGAGATGAACTTCACTAAGAGCAGCGATGTCGATGTTAAGTCGTGACAGTTCATGGGCTATTAGGGCAGAACGACGCTCAGAACGTCCACTGTCTGCAGAATCTTGCATGGTTCTGATGTTCCAGCATGCAAGCGTTAGTCTAGTTGCACCTTTGGAGGCAGGTGTGTGCCTTTGTCTCTTTGTCTTTGTTTGACTGCATCAGAAGATGCCCGTTGGCCGCGGCTAGCCAACCAGGTAGATGGGGATGAGCTTTCTTTAGGCCACCTTTTCTAGGCCCCTCTCCATATGGAGCAAGCAGTGCTCTCCTTAAAAAAGGCTGCTTGGTCATTCAGGATGCTGCCGAACAAGACTGTCATCCCCG